>NW_015386724.1:159028-305044 GCF_001527695.2 Protobothrops mucrosquamatus
TACTTATTATTTATATAATTTATATGGCCACTATCCTCACAATTGTAATTCTAAATGATGAGTATGGAGTTAAAACCAAAGAACAATATAACACAATAAATTAATAAACAAACAAATCCTTAGCAAACAAACATCCCAAATAACAATGTAACATACATAAGGGCCCAAAACCATTCATTTTTCAATCAATAAAGACAAGAACAAGATAGAGGAAACTACTAATAGAACACAAAAGCAAAAGTTCACTAGACTTCCTTCTAAGACTTATTTAGCCAACTAGCAAATGTCTATGTGGCAAATCGGTTTAAAAGAATGTTATACTTCAGCAAAACTCACACTGCGACTCTTCTACGTCCATGTTTTGCATTTCTGCATTCAAATCATCCAGTCCTGTTTTTCCATTTCTTTCCACTTCATTATGAGCTGGTGACAGAGGAAAAGTTATCTGTCTATCTACAGCTGCTTCTGGGGAACAAATACATAGGGGAAAAAAAACATTTTTAGATTTTTTTTTAAATAGCACAATCTTTTTTTGGAGCATAGTTTTATTACTTAACATGTTGTAGATGTGCTATGCAAATATTTTTAAATATTTTAAAACAATCATGAATCTTGAAACAACTAGAACTGAAACCCTTGGAATTCCTTGGCTTTTGAGTGGTACATCAAGACCTACACGCTAAGAATGAAGCAGGGCAACGATAAAAATTAAAATAGATTTAATTACTATGTGGCTCAATACTTAGTAAAGTATGAAATCCGAGAAATGGGAATCGCCACATTATCTTCAAATCTTTAAGTTTCACAACATTCTTAATATGTAAATACCATCAAGACAAATATATCTTATCTGTAAAATGGTAATAAAATGAAAATGAAAACGAAAAAGGACTATTTGAAAATAGGACTGAAATGAATTTCTGCAACATAAAGAAAAAGTATCAAAATCAAAATGAGCATTTATTGCATTCCCGATTCTTAAAACAAACAAAAATATCTATTGAAGGAGATACTACCTCATCTTGACATGCAGTGATACCTACTGCTTTATGAACTGTTTACCACAGAACACTGTTCACCCATTATATTTGATTTCATTTTACCTTACATTAACATTTTCAATACTTTTATTTGCTCAAACTACTGATGGTTTAATAATGTCATTTTGAAATGTGTAAATATTATTCAAAGCAAATTGTTCACTTATTTTCTTACCATTTACTTTCCCTAAGCCAGGAGCTTTATTTTTCAATAAAGTCACTTGAATCTGTGGAATGTTTGTGATACTTGAATTCAAAACAAATTTGAAATTCACATGTCCAACCATACAAGCTTTGGGCAAAACCAGTTCAAAGACATGTTCATCCCAGCTGTTGCTACAAAGAAAAAAGATAGAGAAAGAAAATAAGTTATTATGTTCAATGAGATAAAGGGCTCCAATTTATTTTTTATCTGTACAATAAGAAAATATAAATGTTTACAACTTTCCCATTTCTCTATTTCAGTGTGATCCTAATTTTTAAATCTACTTAATTCAGTAATTTAAGCTGCATTTCATTTTTAAGTAGAAATACCTTTAGGAATGCATATAACATTTTGAATTTGCACTGATTTTGATTAAAAATGCCTCATTTCAAGTGTTACACAGCATGCTTAACTGTAAAATGGTCTGATCATTTTGCAAGTGCTAAAAAAGTATCTTAAACTCAGAATACTTCTAAAATGAAAAGCAATATGCTGGCATACATAACAGGACATTTTGAATTGAAACTGTTCAAATTTGAATTGTTTGTACACCTCTAGGAGACTGTTCTTCTACATAGATGTTAGCCCTGTAGGCTACCTGAAAATTCTTGATTTAAAACCCGTTTATACAACGTATCAACTTCCAGTCTTTATATAATATAATATAATACAAATATAATATAATACAAATGACAGCTAGTTTATTCTAGTGGCTAAGGCACCAGACTAGAAACCAGGAAATTATGAGTTCTAGTCCCGCCTTAGGCATGAAAGCTTGCTGGGTGACTTTGGTCTATTTTCAGTCCAACTCATCTCACAGGATCGTTGTTGTGGGGAAAACTGAAGAAAGAAAGAGTATTAGGCATGTTCGCAAGTGTGAGTTACTTATAAAAATAATAAAGCAGGGATAAAAAATAATAACTATAAAATATAAAATCCCTACTAGGGAATTCCATTTATAACTCAAAATATCAGGTGATTCAATGTTTAAATAAAATAGGGAGGTAAATGTTCTATCAAAAACAATTTACCTGTCAGTTTGCAATTTCCAAGTCCGTGTATGTTGAGCTGCATCCCCATGATGCTGCTGGTGCAAGTGTTGTGGATGTCGCCTTTGCTGCTGTTCTTGTTGCACTTCAACCCAGCATGGTGGAACTGTAGCTGAAAATCGTGGTGTCAAAGTTTCAAAACGAGTAAGCTCTACTAAAGACGTCAAAGTTTCAAGTGAGAATGGCTGGTCCACTAGAAGATCAACTCCTGTTTTTTAATTAGAAAGTAAAATCACTTTTCAAAACATTTAATCACACAAAAAAAATCAGTAGCCCCCACAAGAAGCTACAGCACTTTTTTAAATATTTAATTTGTCCTTTGGTTCAGCTACACTAACACTAAACACACACACATATTTCATGGCAGCATGTTTTCATGCATGTTATGTTACAGAGCCTCTAGTTGGCATTTAGGAGTAAAACCGGTTAGCCATCTGCTGCTGGAGAAAAACAATCTATGAACATTCTGGTTCAGGTTTCCATATACACTTTAGTTGGGAAAACACATATCTGCAAAAGTAACACACATAAAAATAGATGAGACTTCTTGCAGGATGCAGACACAATATAATAAAAAAGTATACTGCTTATTTACAACTTTAAAATGGTACTGTATCGTATTTCTTCAATTCAATAGTATACTTTTGGAAATATGAATATAAGATTAAATATTTACCTGTAATACCTGGACTTGAAGGATTAGATAAAGGCTTTGTGCCTTCTGTTAATTGCTCCGTCACTTTAGACAGAGATGCATCCACAAGAATATCAGCTTCATCAACATCATCACAAGTTCCTCCAATCTGGAGAAAATGAAGTTCTCCACCTAAAAGAAAGGGTTGAGAATTTAAATGGAAGCCCAGAACAGTCCAAATTAAGAACATGCATGCACATACTCATTTTGACAAAAAGCTTCAATGGACTGTATTCTTGGATGAGATAGGTTTACTTCAAATTTGGTTTTGAGTCTGGTGTATGGGACATTAACATTTCCTGATGGGTTAATCTTTCTTAAGAACATGGAGAAATGTGATCTTCTGACTCCCCTGGGTCAAGAATTGCTGTTCATTTCCTTGGACGTTCATTCCTTCAGGTTAGCAGATGTTTGTTTTTCTCCTAATCTACTTAATATCTATATAAAACATTAGGAGAGCTATGCAGAAGTACATTCTGAGATATCAACAAGAGATGACACATAGTTCCACTGATATTTTCTAATAATTTCAGGAAGAGGAACTGCCTTCTGCACCTGATCTGAGAACACGTAGGGCAGAAAAAACCCAGGAGCAGCAAAGGTCAGCCCGATTACTCACAAAGAGGCAGCTTCACCCCTTGTGATGGGCTGTACAAGATGTTGGCTATTTAGCACAGGGCTTTTCAACCAGTGGTACGGGTACCACCTGTGGTACATTGGCACCTGGCAGGTGGTATGCGACCATCCTAGAAAAGTGGTAGTGGGGGAGGGGAATGAGCCGAACTGGTGGCAGCACCGCACAAGCTTGAGCGAGAGATGGCTGGAGCTGCAGGGCTGTCAGGGCTCAGTGGAAGCACCAAGATCAGTGCCAGGCTCCAGCTGGAGCTCGGCGCTGATCCTGGCGCTTCTGCTGAGCCCAGAAGAAGCCCCGATCAGCTGGAATGTTGCAGCCTCTGCAGGGTCTTGTGATTTACATTCAGATGCTTGGCAACTGATTCATATTTAAGACGATCACAGTGTCCCAGGGTCATGTGAAGTGACCAAAACCTGCTGCAACCACCCAGATGAGGGGAATAAAAACCAAACACCCCACCCCATCCCCGGACGGTTAGGAGTTGTCTTTACGAGTGTTGTTACTTTTGGAGCCTGTCCTCCTTCTCGTGACGACCCACCCGTCCGTCCACAGAACGAGCCGACACCGAACCCCCCGTGAAAAAGTCACAGTAACATTGAAGCTTGTCAGTGATTCGCTTGACAACATTCAACTCCTGATGGACATGAAGTAGTGTTTTTTTGGGGGGGGGGTCAAGTTTTTGACACCTTGCTAGGCGACTGGTGGTACTCGGATGTTGCCATATCCTAAAAGTGGTACAATGGGTGAAAAGGTTGAAAAGCCCTGATTTAGCACACCAGACAGATGGAGGCAATGCTGGGTTGTGTTCACTTCCTAGCTGTGTGTTTCCTGCTTGTTATGGTCCCTGCCTTGCTTTGAATTAACACCATGCATTGACTTAGATCATACCTTGTGAACTCTGGACTTTTCTTGCCTTGTGACCCCTCTTGTCTTGTGGATTTAATTTTGCCTGGTGGTTTATCTTATTTGGGAAACGTTCAAGTATCTTGTGAACTCATTGGCCATTGCTCTGTGGACTAGTGTTGGTCTGCTTTCGGCGGGACTTAATTGCGACAGTTCTGAGTTTTTGGTGGAGGGAATTGCTGAGGAATATTTATAAACCCACTAAACCACCATTATGTGGTGAGTGGGACAGCACAAAAACCCTATGATGGTGTATGAATAATGAGCTCGATACTGGAAAAATTCAAAAAGTTATTACTGACATTAGATTGGATCTGGCTGATATACTGGATTGGAACAAAATAATTAATTTGAGACTTAAAGGTATCAGGAAAGGAAAAAATAGAAAATACTAATTTAATTGGAGATCTTATCTCAAACTTGAACAACAGTCTACCAAATTTAAAGCTTTCAGATAGATAAAGAATGCATCCTTAGAATCATCTGAGTCCAATGAAATGCAAAACCCAAGAAATATATAGTAAGAAGATTTGTAAACAGTCAGATAAAAGAAAAATATAGAAAGTGCTTGTGAATTAAAAAAGATAAATTGGGATGAAGATAAAATGTTACACTTTCATAATATTAGTTCTGCCATGTTACAAAGAAGAAAGGCCTTCAAAACTCTAAGAGAAGATTTATTAAAAAGAGAAACAAAATTTAATTGGTCTTTTCTTTCAAGTTAATTGTATTTCAACCACAAGGAAAAGAGATTATTTCTCTGATCCTAAAGATACACTGTGCAATAAATCTAGATAATGCTTCATGAAGAATTAAGAAAGAACAAACTTTGAGGTTTAAAAAACTCATATAATTAAAGTTACAGCTGAAGATTTGACAATGGGATTCTTTAGCTTAGGTTAGGAGACTCAAATGTCTAGCGGCTTCCCTGTTGGAAAATTTGGAATTTGTGGAACAAAAATTTATTCCCTTAAATAAACAGAGGTTGAACTAACTTGGATAAAGTTTGTGGTATATTCCAAGCATTTTTTTCCACAACAGTTAACAATAATAGCCATTATTATTATTATTATTATTATTATTACTGATTCAAAACTAAAACTACATTAAATAATAGGCAATAAAACAGTTTTACTAAAATGGAATTAGTTCAATTGGACATAGAATATTTCTTAGAGGGAGTAAAATAAATGTATTGTGAATACAGAGAAAAATCTGGAAAATTGTTGCCTTCTCAAAGGAAATATTTACATTGGGAACAATGCATACCAATTATAATGAAATTAATTTTCATTTTTGGGGGGGGGATATAGCAGGCAAGCAGATAATTTTTAAAAAATATCTTAAATCTTCCAATAATTGCAGATGTGCGCTCAGGAGAATTGGCTGCATCCTTAATTTTTTAGAAAATCTAGGATATTATTCATAAGATGACATTTGGAAAGGCTCCTGAAAAGGCAGAATAACATTAACATATATTAAAAAAAATAAGGAGAAAGTAGCTCCTATACTCCTGGAGATATAGTTCAGGTATCTTTTAAAAATAAATAGCTTCCTATTATGATGGTTATATTATTGCAACTTTAAAGGTCATTAAGGAGCCTACTCAGTGCTGAAGTTATCACCCAGTATCTCTGACAAATATTGAAGCTAAAATTCTAACACATTGGCAGGACGACTTCAGAAAGATTACCCACAGTAATTCATGGTGTACAGTTTGTTTTCCTGGAACAGCAGGAATTTCAGACAATAATAATACTGATTGATATACTGCATACATATCAACATTAATCTGATGTGGAAAAAGCTTCTGATACATTCTGAATCAAATTTTTGATTTATGTGTTGCCGAAGTTTAGGTTCCTATAGAAATGTATTTTTGGGAATATAATTTATTATTTTAATTTTTTCTACTCATGTTGTTACCAATGGGATTATTTTACCTGTTATTAAAATGTATTTTTATGCACTCTTTATATAAATTCATATAGTTGCCCATCTCAAAATCATACCTCAGGGTGATGAAGGCAGGATTAAAACCAACTGCATGATAATAATAAATAATAAATAAATAATAACAGCAAACTGCAACTAAGGTTTCTCAAACTCAGATTTTATACTGTAACCATAGTCTTGTCATAGAAAATCACAATGACAAGCTCACCCAACTAATACAGTATAGAATTTATTAAAGTTGTCCTTTATTACATTTAATTTTCAATCTGGTGTTGGAACCCTTGGCATCACTTACAAGACAAACTTGTGAAATTAATAGAATATGCTAGCTGAATTTGAAGGCAAGTTATTGCTATATGCACATAACATTCAGGGTTTTTCAATGATGGTCACTGTTCTCTATCTAAATTTGTAGAAGTTGTAAAATTTCATAAAATACAACTAACTGGAGGTCAAATATGGCAAATGGTTACATATTTAATTTTTTGTTTATTGTCCAGTTATTTATTACCTAGAGATTATTTCCAAGGAAATATATAGTTTAGTTGATAAGATTATTTTAAAAATGTAACAAATACCCAGATGAAAACAGATACTAAGACATGAATGCCCTCTAAGTCTGTGGGGAAGAATTTTTGCGGTAAAAATAAACACATTATTATTTTAAACACATTGCTAAATTAATAGTTAATATTTTATGAATGAATTAAATAGCCAGTATTTCTTTGTTAAAATTGTGTTACTCTTATGCATTGCTAAATTAATAGTTAATATTTTATGAATGAATTAAATAGCCAGTATTTCTTTGTTAAAATTGTGTTACTCTTATGACAATAGTAGTTTTTATCTTCCTCATTTTAATCAGTATCATTGGGCTTATTTTTTAACCTCAATTATGTACTGTAATGGACATAAAATTGAATAAGTAAGCATAGCTTGAAAGTATGATTTAGTGCTCTTGCAATTTTGGCAAGTCCTGGGCACTAATGAAAGTAGGAATTTGGTTATATTTCCAGCACTGAAAGCAGTTGTTAAGACAAATCTGGACCCTACTGGGTGGAAAATTTAAATTTGATTTTACTTCTTATGAGAAATTGACTGAAAATGGCTGGTAATAGATTTTTCAAGAAAACATATGCTCATAACAAAACCATTACTTTCAATCAGCATTTTAAAGTTTTAAAGCTGTTGGAAATGGTGCATGCAAACTAAGACACAATGTACTATTAGTAAACGTCTTAAAAAGATTTCAAGAATAAATTTATATACACACACATTTAGAAAAGCAATGATATTAGATACTTGTGTTATTTTGATCTATGCTATTTAAAAATTTTACACATAAAACAAGTTATGCGTTTATTCTGAAATATATAATAATACAAAATAATATTTTAAATTTAAATAAAAGCTTAAAAAAAGAGAGAAATAAATGGGTGTCTATCAGTAGGCTTTTAAAGATCAGGACAAGATAGCTGTGACTGCGAGACTGAAGCCCTTCCAGTCATATATGTGTGTGGAAGTTATGGATGACAGACAAACAAGAGGGCAGAGTTTTGATGAGATGGTCACGGCTACCATTTTGACTTTTCTTTCCCCAGTTGGCACACCAGGATATAAAAAGAGAAACCTGGAAAAATGAAGCATTTTTTAAAAAAACAAATGAAAATCTTACCTCTAGTGCATGCACAGAGTCTATCAGTGCCTGAGCAGTATATTACTGAGACAAATTTGTCTGGTTCTTCAGTACCTTCCTTTTTAGGTGGCTCCACTTTGGCCAGGATTTCAAAGTTTGAAAGATCTAATATTTTAACATAGCCTCCCTGAGTGGTTATTACTAGATGCCCAAGAGCAGAGATTTCCGATCTTTTTTCTCTCTCGCTGCCATTCTTAGAAGTTAATTGTATTTCCTCTGTAGGTTCCTCACAGTCATCTTCTCTATTATCCAATATGTCTGGTGGGAGCAAAATCAATGAGGTAATGGTATCCTGGGGGTCTTTGATATGCTGAATTTTTATAGGTTCCTCTTCTAGAGTCACAATCCTAGTGGCATAGTTCATTTTATAAAGCACTAGATAACCGCCACTAGCACTTCGTTGTTCTGGCTGGATTATTAAGGGCGTCTGTACATCTGCTGGTGACTCATGCTGGATCATACTGATATTTGCACCATTCACTACCGTAAGATTAGGTTCTACTTCTCCTTTCCTTCTATTACATAGTGCCGAGTTTAATTTATTTAAATTATTCAAGGCCTCTACTTGATTTATTGCACTCAGGGATTCAACAGGACACGTCCGCAGTCCTATTAACAAATGAACTCCATCTGCACAAGGAGTGATTGAATCTACACAAAAATTCTCCTCCTCTGCAAACTTTGGCAGTCTTAAGCACTGAACCAAAGTTCCAGGTTTGGGAACCATTGAGTTCCACTTCTCAGAGTCCGGAGAAGTTAAGCTGGCTGTTGCGTCTGCAAACTGCTGAATGTATGTCACAGGAGGATCTTGCAATAGCAATTGCTCCTGACTATCCAGCTCCATCTCTATGATTTGTGGAACAGTAAAACCATCATCATGTAAACTTTTACTCATGATATTGTTCATTTGTGAAAAGATTTTTCCTGCTTTTTCATCAGATTCCTTAATGCTGTAAAGCAGTAATATAGGTGAAGTCCTCCTTACCAGAGGAGAATTCAGTTCTGAATTAGTACAGGATTCATTGTCAGTTGATCCCAGGTCTGATATACTACCAGCTTGAGTCCTGCTTAAATCATCCAGTGATCTCTGAGAATTACTACTAACAGGAGAGGTAGCAGGCGATTTGTATGTTAATAAACCTCCAGCTAACAAACAAGGAAAGGGAATGTTGTGGTGTTCCAGATGCTTTTCCTTCATCTTTTCACTTTTACAGTTAGTTAGGCAAGGGTTTGCCCCAAGTTCTTCTAAATCTTTCACTGTGTCTTCAAGTACATTTGCAACTATTTCCCACTGAAGTTTCTCAGGCTGCTGAAGAATGCTGAGAGCAGTTACATCAAGGCTAACTTCCATGGTTTCCTTTTGTGATGTATGTCCTTAAAGATAAAATATACAGTGTAAAAAACAGATTTTATCCATAGTAGGATTATGTTTTTGTAAACTTTTACATTCATTCATTCATTCATTCATTTTGCACATACACGCAAACCAACATCTAATGATATCTTCAAATATTTCTATTTTATTCAAACCAGGTAATTGTAGCTTGCTACAAAAACATGCTTTGTCATGTGAATGTCTGACCCCTAAAAATTTTACAGAATAAAAGTAATTACCAAGCAGAAAAATGCATTAAAAATATGGTATAAGACATTTGCATAATGTGTTAATATAAGGATCACCACACAAACAGGTATAATTTCTATAGTGATAAAGTGCAATATAAAATATCCAAGGAAGGCCTAAAACAGAAATAAGAGGAGACCTGTGCATATTTTCAGCGTCAGTGGTAGAGATCCTAACCTTGAAAGAAAATGAGGGGCCATCAGAATGATCTATCTTCCACCTCCAAAAAGATTTAAGGGTTGCAAATACATAGTCGTCAGAGAATAGCATGAAGACCTTATTCTCAATCAGCCAGCCCTTAAAAAGGATCTTGATTTGGAGGCTGCCCCTTCTTTGCAGAAAAGATTGCAATTAGGAGCAGAAGGAAAGGATCATAGGGCACACTTTCACAGAACTAATTTCCCTCTGCCCTGTTTCTTTTGTTAAAAGCAGATTTCTTTATTTCTTAATTATAAATCAAAGTATTAAGATGAATAGCAAGGTATGTACTCCTTGCTCTTTATTGACAAAAGCATTGCTAAATAATTGCAAGTAATCTTATTTATATTTCATAATAAAATATTATATGCCTACCAGTCACTGATTCTGATCTGGAATGCTCCTCACTGTCTGAATCTTCTAGCAAATCATCACTAAAGTCAAGAAGATTAGAGATATTAAGCCAAGAAAACAATTTCATACAATATACCTACTTCTAAACATAAATTTTAGCATTAAAACCTGTTAATATACCAGCATATTATATATACTATGAAAAAAATAAATTAGTGATGTAAGCTACTGAAGAGTCCAATGATGATTATACTTAGTTTAAATCCATTCTGTGATTTAACCTACATAATCCTCTAATTCAGAAGCAAGTAGCCTGTATTTGCTTTAGGAGATCTATGGGAAAGAATTTGTTGAGGATTACAAGTTAATCATAAGGAGGGCCAATTGACCTTATAATCTCATACTAGTGACATCATCAGGACATATATTGTTTTTTAGAAATCAAGAGAAAACATACTGCAAATAGTGTCAATCATGTAGTTTCTGGCTCTTGGTGAAAAGCAAGCATTTTATTAATTCAAACATTAGGAAAAATACGTACTAGCTACAACTATTATAGTGATTAGAATGCAGTATTGCAGGCTAACTCTGCCCACTGCCAAGAGTTCGATCCTGACCGTCTGACCGTCTGAAGATCGATTCAGTCTTCTATCCTACCAAGGTCGATAAAATGAGGACCCAGATTGAGGACAATATGCTGACTGTAAACAGCTTAGAGAGTGCTGTAAAGCACTATGAAGCAATATATTAAATCTAAGTGCTATTGCTACAAAAACAAAATAAGCCAAGAGATATTAGTGCAAAAATTTCTTTTTAGAGCAACTATTCTGTGTAAAAAGAAACTCTTCATACTAGATGAAATGTAACTTTTATTGGTCCACATTCCCAAAATTAATATATTGTGAAAACAAAATTATCTTCTCTTAGAAGTAACTAAACATTGATAGTTTTACCTCAGTACACCACGACTAGTGTCCTCTTCCAAAGAAATAAGCAACTCACATTCAATCAAATATTTATTAGCATACCTGTCTCCTTCTAATTTTGGTATATCTGAACAGCTAGATGAATCTTCTATCCATGTTATTGTTGGTCTTCTTGAATCAACCCCTGAGCTCTGTTCCCCAGACAATACCAGTTGCTGTACAATTACTGGATCATAAGCATTGATCTCAAACTTTAAGTGCACCTATGCAAATTTAAAAACATAATTAAACTTAGATGCAAATTTTTATTCATATAATTAGCATTACAACTCCAGACGACAAGATACCTTCATAAGTTTTGAAATATCCCATATACAGATCTTTCCTCGTTTTGTTGCAGCAGCTAAAAAATGAGGACAACTTCCAGATCCAAAGCAGACTATTCTGTCTGTGCCATCTGTACAAGGAAATTGTGCTGGACTTGTTGCCAGCGTGACTGAGAGGGGCACGTTCTGCGTGTGTTCACCTTTCACAAATGGGCAGTTTGGGGAATGTCTTTCATGTTCAGACCTTAATGAATTAGAAAGATAAGTGTTAAAATGTAACAGCACTACTTTTTTCTCATTAGTAATTTTGCTGCAGATAAGCTAAGGTGTTTGGCTAATTACCAAATAAGCACTAACCTGGGTAAGGTAAGAGATAAAGTGTAATTTCCAAAGTTCCTGTGAGCAAAACCCTATTCATAGCCACTTTTGCAGAGAAGGAACAAAGGTAATTTTTGATCATTACTCCCCTACTAAACCTATCTGTAACTCCAAACAATCTTATCTGGAGAGCTAAGATGTCCCTCTAGAACTCTATTGTCACTGACACAGGTAGCTGTACTTCCCCCATCTTATCTTTCATAGTATGGATCCAGAAAGCACTAAGGAACTCATTCACTTTTAATTTTTATCTGAATGCATGTAAAATTCGTGATTTTGAAGAAAAATGTTTACCTAAAGGTTCACATAACATGTATTCATACCATTATGGATTTATTGTACTTGTTAAAATTCACAATCCAGCATTTTGAGATTTTATTCACAATTAAAAAATGCATAAAAATGCTCATTTTAGGGAAAGGACAACAATATTAGGCAGAAAGTGTACATAGATGAGTGATCAGAAAAATAGATACTTTCTATCAATATTTTTCTCTCAAATTTGTGAATTGGTGTGTAAATAACTTAATACCAACTTACAATTTGGAAAATAAGAAAGGGAGTATTGATGTACTCAGTTATCCTAAGTTCCAGAACAATAATGGGAAATCATTGGTTCTGAAATTGTTATGATTTGCTTACAAGCATTATTTAAGAATGATGATTAGGGATATTGGCTGTTTCTTCATTCTTCTCTAAAGACATCATTATTCAATCTAATTTTTAAAATACTCTTATGTTCTTTTTAAATAAGACTTAAGACTCCCCAAATGGAAATTATGTCCAATACCGAACATTCAAAAACATTTTATTTAATATTTAAATATTAAATTCTAAAATAATTCTGTCAGAAAATACTATGCTACATTTTGAGATTTTTAATTATTTAAATATTGTAATCAAACTTGAACCTAAGTATGTCAAAAAAAGGTCTAAATTAATAGATCTAACCCAATTTCTAAGGGTTAGAAATTGTTCTTACATATAGAATAGAAAGCAATGCAGATAGGTTTCAAATATTACATTCTCACCAAGGTTCATCTGTTGGCTCCCAGCATACCAAACATACACTACACGTAAAACACATGGCTCTGTCATCTCCTGATGATGCAGGCTATGGGAGAAGTGAGAGCAACAAATGAAATATTAAATGTGAAATACAGTATTCCATATATACAAATACCCATAGCAGAGAAATTATCTTCACCTACTATCTCAACACACACATAAAAAAAGGAAAGAAAAAATGTCTTCTGGATAAATGCCAGAAAACATACATGTTCATGTTCCTCATGAACATGCATAGGTCACATGAGGAAATAATTTATTTGCTAAAAGCAACAAGCTATTTTGGAAGAGTTGGAAAGCTGTTTAGGGATAAGGGGTGCTTCCCCCCACCCACGTTTGTATGCATTAGGGTTTTTTTTTAAAAAAAGCAGTATGATAAAACAGTTTTTGAGGAGTTTTCTTGCCACTGCCATCTTCTGGGATGTTTTCCACTTTGCAGTCTTTGCAGTCTAGTCTATAGCTTGGAGTCCTTCTAATCAAGTGTTGGTAAGGCCCACTCCTATTTAATTACTGAGGTTACACAGAGGATGCCATTTACTGAGACTAAACACGGCATCATTAATATGCTTGTTAAGTGGCTTATTTCTTATTTCAGGGTCAAATATGGGATACAATATTTCAAACTTAAACTCCACCTCATGCAAAGACAATTATGTAGTTGTTTCCCATCTTCAATCCTGTAAGTTGCCTTGCAAATGGATTCAAAACTATATTTTATAAACATTTGACCAGAATTGTAGCATTTTTAAAATTAATATTTGTGATATTTATTTTGCCCTCAGGGCAAACTTTATTTTTGAAAAACTGAACATGTGACTCCTTTAAAGGATTAAAGGCAGTCAGGACCAACAGAAAACTATCAAATGTATTTTCATAAGACAAAGTATTTGAATATACAGCACTAAGAATAATATGTTGCTATGATTTCAGTTAGAAATCTGTTTATTTACCTGATGGTAGAACCCAGCTTGAGCCATGGGATCTGGCTGTGCCCACCTATAACCTACATGAGGCCATGAAGTGAAGGTTTCCCGTCTGTTAGCCTCACTATACATTAAAGACCTTGGAAGAAGAAAAAAAGAGTTACAAATTTAAAACAGTTCAAAGGCTCCCTGGCTGTTATTAATTCTCCAATCTTAAGTGACCATTGTCCCTTCCAGAAAATGGGAAATTATTTACTGTTTGCACCCTGCTCATAAAATCACAACTTAAATAATCACCCGTATTTCTCTTCCTCCATCTGCTGAATTTCTTACTCATACTGTAATGTTCCCTCGTAGAATCTGTATTCCACCATAGATACATGCTCACAATTAAGGGTTAATTCCCAGAATAGTGATTGCTTCCCATTCCTCACATAAAAAATTAACGTGTGAATTCATAGGTATGTATGATGACAATAATGGCAATGCAACATCCACTCTGCAAAAATTAAAAAATGCCACAGCAATCTTTTTCTTGTATCTCTGCATGCTTATGAATTCTGGCTTTTCCCTTCATGAATTATTTCAAAAAACAGGAATGGATAAACCATAAGCCATGTGCTTCCCTACAATTAGTTTCTTGCAGAGAATACATTACCAAAACTAGCAGCACACAGATGTGTATCTACTCACTGAGTTCAACAAGAACCTCCCCCCCAGCTTTTAATCTTCACATTGGTTTTACATAGCTAAAAACATATTTAAATTACCTGCAAATACAATACTAATTATGTTCTCCTGTATGGATGTAATTGCTTTCCACAAACTAAACAAATAAACAGAACAGCATAGTGCCTGGTCTTCACAAGTTTTTCTGCATTAAGTAACTTGAGTATCTAAGATGTGCTATGATTAACTATACAAGATGACCCAGAAATAAGTCTAAAACCATTCTAACTCTAATCATGAAACTAAAACAGGAAGACTATCAATCATCAGACAAATTGCCAGTCTCAAATGTCAGACATGCTGGAAATTTTGAAAACTGTATCCTGGATGCAAAATGGCTTGACAAGGAAGCACAACCATTTACAATATATCAATATTCTAGGAAGAATGCTCCCTGCTACCCAAATTACTTTAGCATTTTTCTTTCTGCACAGCTGGATGCTGCATATGCAACATTCTGCATGTTTATTTTTAAAGAAACATGTGGAGTCCAAGTGAAATTGAGGTACCTGTAGAAATAAATATGATTCTGTAGAGTGGGGCTTTACTTACAGGTATCACGAAACCTATCCAAAGGGATAACATCACAACTAACACCACAATATATAGTTCTTGCCCGTATGTAGTTTATATAGCCTCCTATAGTGACTCTTACATAAACCATGTGATGCTGACTATACACAGAAAACTTACAATTCTAAAAAGCAACCTACCGTTTCTCTGCCTTCTGCCTCTTTGTACTCATCTGGAGGAATTGTCCCACATAGCATTGAAAACAGCCAATCTGTCACCCCCAATAACCTTATGCTATTGCTTCAGATCAGACTAAAAATACACATGCAAATGAAACAAACTGTAAAACAGCTTTTTGAAAATGTAAATTAACTTCTCCATACCTATCCACTGATCGGCCAGGCCCCACGCCAAGTTCCGGTCGTGCACTGGGCAAGAGGTAAGATAATCTATCCATAACAGATGAAGCTACAGGTAAGGCAGCAATGTTTTGATTTATTTTCTTGAGTTCACTTACAATGGCACTGGCAACAGACTTCAATACATGGTGAGGGAGATGGAACGTAACAGTTGCCCACTAAAAAAAAATAAATTAAATTAAATTAAATTTGAGTTATTGAGTACAAGACCTCAGCTTCCAAAACACAAGGGAATGTATTTTTAGGATACAAACACAATAAAAAGACAAAAAGGCTAATGAGTATAAAAGATCTTTAAAAATAAGTATGGCACGCCAGCATCTTTGAGATATTTTGCTTTGAAACAGAGCAAACACAGTACACCTCTGGCCCACCAGATGTTGGTGACGTATTGTTCCCTGCAGCCCAGCCCAACACAGCTAGTGTAAGAAGTTGCACATACTCAAGCCTACAAATATAAACATAAAAACTAGATTTATGTTTGTTCTGAAAACAGTTCACTCAAAAAGAATAACTGTATAAAATATTTCAAAGATTTCCCTTTCAGTCTTTTGCTTACTATGAAGGGACTAATGTCCAATGTTAAGACAGAAGCAATGGCTAAAAAAATACGTGCATCCTCTCTCTGTATGATAAACACATGATGGTAACTAAACACAAAGTGTCCAACTTTTCCTTCCCAACCATTATATGGCATATTCATGTTCAAGCCTTGACTAGCAGATTCATTGCAAGGGGAAACAACTATTAAAAATCAAATATAGAATAGCAACAGCAAGGAACATAACCCTGTGGCATTAAAAACAGTGATAAGATTTCTTACCTTTGCAACTTTGTGGTTCGCTGCTGTTTCATGTGAGGTATTTTTTAATCCATCTTTCAATTGTGCAAGAAACAAATCATATCCTTCTGTGCTTGACACATCTATCTTCTCTATGCAAGCAGACAACAGTTGCTGGGCCTGAAATGCAAAAAGTGAATTTCTGCAGTAGGTGCAAAACCCAATAATTTTATTATTAGTAATAAATTAATCAAACAATTAAGCCAAATGGTCATCAGATTTGTATTCATCCATGCTTTTAAAATGTTGTTCCATGGTGAGCCATTATATTTCTTGTATTCTGTATTGATATGCATCCCAAAGTAACATTTGTGGTAAATTACAAGCTTAAAAAGCTTAAAACAAGATTCCACGATCAACAACAAAGGCGTTCCTATTTGATTGAATTTCATCCAATTGTTATCATCCAGGCACAACTGGCAAAATGCTAGTGTGCACACATAATACTATTTCCTAGTTAATTATTCTTATTCAAGTTAAATGGATCTCCATGATTTGATTCTCTCAAAATATACCAATAGCTAAAATTAATTAAAATACTTGCAAACAAGAAAAAAGGATATTAATTAGTGATATATATGTAGGCCTATGAATATATTCTCCAGTCTCTCTATAGCTGACTTTAAACAGAGATAAAAACGTATTTCATTATGACTCTCCTGTTACGTAAATCTTATTAATCAAGGAAGGTGATCCAGGAAATACATTTCAAGCTTTTTTAAAAGACAATCATCATCAACTTGAAATCAGTCTGAAAACAAACTGGGAGCCAATGGATTATTTAGGTTACATGTATCCTGAACTTTACCACCAATCAGCCTAATTATCAATTCTTTTGATCAGATTCCAGGCTACTTCATAGTACGATTACTCAGAGATCCCGCATATGATGAAAATCAGACTCTGCACATGATAAATACATGCAAATGAGGAAGCGGCGAAGTCTTTTTTCCCGGCATAGTACCAGTATTATAATAAAAATACATATATTCATATTAGGAAAAAGTTAAAGGAGAATTAGATCTGGTGTGTGGGGTTCCTGCAGAAGTCGTGATAGAAATACTACTAATCACTTACCTCTGTCACTGGCAATTCCAGCTGAACTATGTCATCTTGTTTAGAAACAGGAGTTTGCAGAGCTGTGTCCAACAACAAGATGCCATTTAGATCCTTCCTACATCCAACTGCATAATCATCCACAAAGATGACTTTATCCACTGCAGAAATGTACTGACATTTCACTCGACCACCTGGCTTAGCTGTAAAATGTAAAAAGCAAAACAATAAAATAAAGAGATTTTAATTCAAATCAAGAAAGCATATTCATCGAATCCTGCGGAAATATATTACAATCTCCTCTTACTGATTATAGAAGGGAAAGCCTATCATGGCAGGAGACTATGCATGATTTCTGAGAAGATTTTAATGAAGTTCCTGCTGCCTAAACATTTACATTTGAAGATCAATGAATGGTACTCTAACTTTTAATACTGTAGCCCCCCCTCCAGGTATAGAGGTAGTTATTTTCCTTATTTTAATACACTTTATTCTGAGAAATAACTAAATGAAGCTGAAAAAGCCAAAAAGCTTAATTTTTTAACAATATTAATCTAATTTTTTATAGAAGAAATGTCTATAGCTACAGACAAGTATGTCTCAACAATCCAAAAACCTATTCTGTATAACTTTGATAAATATATCTTCCAAACATCCAATTCATAACTTAGTGACATGAGATTTACAGTGTTTAGTACTTATAGTAGTACTGTTTTAATACTAAATAAATTGACCAAATTGTTCAATTTTTGATGAAAAATAATCTGAACAAAAGACAGATTATGCATTCTGAAAAGGAAAACCATGCACACACCTGTGACAAATACTGAACATTATCAATAGTAAAAGAAAATACATTATTTATACACAAGTCTAAAAACCAAAAGACTGAGTTCTAGTCCTGCCTTTGTTCAACAGCCATGTATGCCCCTTTGCCCCTGCACTCCCCAGCCCGCCATCGTAGCCGATCTTTGGTGTCCTCTTGCTCCCACTGTTGACCACGTATGCCCAGCTTGACATGAGGAAGATGGCCTCACATAGTGCCTTGTGAAGGGCCAGGGCTGGTACATCTCAGCAGCAGCAGCAGGAAGATGGTGAAAATCAGCTGAGGTTGGAGAATGCAGCTGGCAGGGGCCACAGAGTATAAAGCAGGGATGTTAAATTGCTGGCCCGAAGACCGGATGCGTCATACTGAAACCACGCCCACCCCATTGCCGGCAATGGAAAAAAAGTCATGATATCTCGTGACACGTCACATGACGTTGCGAGTTTGACACCCCTGGTTCAATATAGAGCAATGAATGCAGCCGGGCTGGGTTTTCTGAGGCAGAAGTTTCATGGTGCGGTGCTGGTTGGTGGCTTCACATTGTGTCTCTGGGACTTTCTGGGTGTGACTTCATGCTGAGGTGCCAGGTAGCAGTTTTACACAGCACCACTGGTGGGGCTTCTAGAGAAGGTGACTATGCACTGTAGTGCTGGGCAGAGACTTTGTGCTGCACTGCGGGGGCTTTCTGAAACAGCTGCTTTGCGTGGTGCTGCTGGGTCCTCGTACTGCAAAAGATTTGGTGCTGCACTGTGCCTCAGGGGCTTCTTATAGCTTCAGAGCTTCAGCAGACCAAAAAGCCAGTGATCAATAGTGTGGCAACCAGCCTCTGAGGCATGAGATTCTGGTGCTATTTGCCCTGCAAGGCAGAGTGCAGTGTCCAAAAGAGCCGAGATGGGGAAAGGGAAGATAGATGGCTTGGGCGAGTTAAAGAAGAGGTATTACCTTACCAAGGCTCAAGGGAAGGAGGGACCAAGTCTAGAGGTATGAGTTGGATTGGGATGGATACTAACTTAACGGTCCATGATTCTTGGTTAATAATGGCAATGGGGATTGCCAGGATTACCATCACTAAGTAATGCTGTCATGTGATGTTGTGCTTTATGACTGCATTATTTAGTAATGGAAATTCCAACCCCAACTGTGGTTCTAAATAAGGACTACCTATAGGCAACTTTAATTTCTACAGTTTTGTTGCTGTTTAAGACACTGGTGCTTTTAACAGACATGATCTGGCTATCAGTCCTGGAGCCCCATAGTAAAAAGCACAATCACTGGTCCCTTCTTTGCTTTTTTTCCTGATGGCACAGAGTTTGACTGATCTGATTTGCATAGTTTCTCCTGTGCCGGATTCCGAGGAGGCTGTTGGGAGAGGGTGATATGGGGGAAAACAGACTATAGGTTCCCCATTCCATTTCTTCTCTGCCTTAACTCTTCCAGTAATGCCTATTATTACACAATGCTGTTGTAGCTCTTCCAGGATATTTGGGTTGCCTTGCCTCATAAGTTCGTCTCTTAGGTCCTCGGCCAGCCCTCTCTTAACTGGTCAATCAAGGGTAAGTCATTCCATCCTACATCGCCAGCAAGTAATTTAATGTTCAAAATATATGACCTTATTCTGACTCTGCTTCAGCTCCCAGATCTTTCAACTTGTATGGGATTGCCAAAGCTTCAGGTTTGCATATGAGGTCCTGGTAATTGTCCAATATCAGATGGTTCCCTCAATGAATGAGTTGCTGCTTCCTTCAGCAAACTTAATCAAAAAATAATTTTGGTGTGATCAGTGGAAAACCCTACTGGTCTGCCTGCCATACACATTTCACACTGAGTAGTGAATGTCCAGAATTGATCCTGATTCTGGCAAGCTCCTAAGGGAATGCAGAAGCATTGTCTGAGATGCAATTTGTTGAACTGCCCCGGGTTGGGGCAAATTCTGCCCCAGCAGTTGCATTAGTTTTATTATAGCATTCTGCAAATCGATCATCTGCACATCTAGTAGCTGTTGGTGTTGCAACAATGCTACTGTCAGATGCTTGGTAGATAGCAGAATTTCTTTATGATCAGAGGACATTCCTGAAATTCCTCTGCTTGGAAGTGACTTGCAAGATTGATGTCAGTCTTATCAGGTAGACCAGACAGGAAACACAACCAGATAAGCTAACTTTATTATAAAGTAATAACAGAATGTCAGGCCCAGCTCAAGAACGACATAGAGCAATCCAGCCAAAGTTCAGTTCTTTATTTGCTTATACCCAACAGACAGAATCTTGCTGGATTAAACCTTTACTACTCTCACACTAACATATATACGTTGGGACATTCTAGGAATTAGCTACTGTATTCTGTTCCCTGTCTCTTATTCAGCTCCAGGCTGTGTTCCTCTTTGTCTTGCCCCCTTCCCTTCTAACACGTAAATATATTCAGGGGGAATTTCTTAATAAAGCTTTTTAAAGATATATTACCATCCTGTCTGTCTTAGAATTCTTGTTCTTTGATATCTATCCTGCAAATTCTAAATGAAGTGTCAAAGCACAGAGTAATACCAATGCAGCTATAACCTGCTCTTATATTTATTTGCATACAGGTAGTCCTTGACTTACAACCATTCATTTAGTAATCGTTCATAATTACAACGGCACTAAAAAAAGTGACTTATGACTGTTTTTCACACAACTGTTGCAGAATCTCCATGCTCATGTGAACAAAATTTCGACTCTTGGCAACTGGCTCATATGACAGTCGCAATGTTCTGGAGTTGTGTGATCACCTTTTGCAAAGTCATTGGGGAAGCCAGATTCACTTAACAACCATATTACTAACTGAATAACTGCAGTGATTCACTTAATAACTGTGACAAGAAAAGACATAAAATGAGGTAAAACTCACTTAACCACTGTCTTAACAACAGAGATTTTGGGCTCAATTGTGGTCATAAGTTAAGGACTTCCTATATACCCCATTCCAAGATATCCTCAAAGAGAATGGGAAAGAACCCCAATTCAGCTGAGGGAAATAGCAAGAAGGAAAACTGAAGTAAAATCGTAAGCACATCACAGACACATAATTTTCAGTTTGCCCCAGCTTCACTTAACCCTGAGTTGCTTTAATTAATTGCAGTCTCTAAACAAAGGCTACTTATATATATTATTTGGCTCTGACTCTGAGGCTGAATTGGTGAACCTAGTTCATTTCAGGAGACAAAAGGCTATAGGCAACCTATGAGGGATGCGACAGGGATGTTCTAATTTACCCCAGCAGCTAAAAAGAGTGAATCAGCAGAGATCAGCATGGCTCCTTGAGATGAGAGGATATTAACTCTTTCAATTAAGCAGAGCCAAACTACATAATAGCTCCATAACCCCTTCCCTTGTAGGAAACAATTCTCCACTACTAGGTCTTCAATCACTGCTTCTCCTTCCTAGTTTCATTTTCACTCTGCAACCCAAACATACAGTTGGTTGATAACTGCAGGAAAATGTGAATAACTTTAGATCAAATCAAATCAAATCGTTTATTACAGCTATAAGACCGGACACAGTAAAATATCCAATAGTATGTTTGTGTGTGTGTGTATCACGGTATACACAATAATATTGTAAAATCTAAAGATAAACAACATGTATAATAAAATAAAATTATTAAGTATTCAAATGGCTAGTTAATGATGCAACATATTATGCTGAAAGTGGCACAAAGCTGGGCAATTTGGGAGGAAATTTTTGAGTCCTTGTCTAAATGCAGTGCAAGTTGTCGACTTACGAACACAATCGAGCCCCAAATACCCATTACTAGGCAAAATAGTTAAGTGAATTTTGCCCTGTTTTACAACCTTTCCTTCTACTGTTGTTAAGTGAATCACAGTTGTTAAGTTAGTCACAATGTAGGAGATGACCAGGCTGAGCCCGCAGGAGGGGTCAAGTGCACCATCAGTCTTAAGTCCCTTCATGCCCACAAGCGATCTAAGTCCAGCTCAACTCTGCAACCGAGAACTGAGCTATGGATTCAATCCATAGCTCGGTTCTGCAAGACTTCTGCAGCCGAGGACCGAGTATGGATTCAATCCATAGCTCGGTCCTCGGCTGCAGAGGCCTTCTGGAGAGGTCTGACTGCAAAATGCAGGCCAGAATGCAGCTGCAGAATGAAACTGCTCCTTCAGCCACAGAAGAAATGGACCTTCTGGGTGGAGCCGTCGGTGCCAGAGGTGAGTAAGACATCCCCCGTAAATAAGACCTGGTCCTTCTTTTGGAAGAAAACAAAAAAGACCCGGTCTTATTTTCGGGGAAACACAGGTAGTTCTTTCTCTGCCTGATCTACCCCTCTCAATTCTTATATTACCTGCTAATTGATTTATGACCAAGCCAGTAAAATCACTAGAAATGTGCTAATTGAGAACTGTTTGCTACTCAACTTGTGCAAGACAACATAGAATAAAATGGGGGGAAATCAAGCAACAATGAAAACAGAACTATCACACGGGAAAATACAAGGCCTGAATGAAAAACTGTTAGATTAATACCCAGACAGAATGAGTGAATAGATTTAACGAAAGAGAATGTGGAAGATATTAGAACAAAATGGAAAGATGTATGCTACAGACTGCTACAAAATATATGGAGATGTTAATGAGGAATGTGGAATAGGATATCTGGTGGAATGATGAAATGAAAGAGACTATGAATGCATAAAATGATTGGTGCAAAAAAATATTAAATACATCTTGTGTAATGTATATAGTAAAAATAGCACGGAAAGGTTACAATTTAAAAAGCAATTAAACTGATACGTTATTTTGGTGGAAACAAAAAAAAAAGTGTTCTGAAGTAGATGAAGATAGCTAAACAAGGAGCTTCCAGCAGAATGTTTTTGCTTTTTTTTTATTTTGGATGAAACTAAATCCAGAAAGCTATTAGAATATTAGGTGGTGATGAGACATATATGACATGCGTTACACACAACCCAGTCTCTTTCTCAATTTAGCAGTTTCCAATAAGATACTCCCACAGACCTGCCTGGTTCTAGGTTTCCCCCGCCTCTTTTCTTCCCTTCCTTAGCCTCAACTGTCACCAGTATCTTACACTATGTATTCATTGATGGTCTCAGCAGTAATGAAAAATCTGCAAGCACTGCATAGCCCACCGGCCTAACCACTTCCTTATGGTGACTTTGCTCAGTCATTGCAACCAATGTCCCTACATTGTGTCACTAAGGAAATCCCTCAAGCCTCTTTTATTTTTTTCCTCCTGTTTTTCCCAAACCACTTCTGCCTGGAATAATCAGGTCTTGGTCTGTAATTGGAATCTGTTTTGTTCCATATATGAATCAACATAGTCAAACTCATATTTCAGCTCAGACTTGGAGCAATCAAAACTAATTGTTCTATGTATGAAACAATGCATGGAACATTTTGCACATCCCTATTAGAAATATTTTTAATAAAATTATGAAAACTATCATAAATGTCATAAGAATCTTCTTTCCTTATAAACCCTTCTTTCTTCTACCATCTATATATCCTGCTTCATACACTATATTCACGAACAATATTAAAATGGAAACTATTAAGAGTCACTTCTCATGAGATGGCTGGCTATATAAATTTGATACAGAAATAACATCACTACAATTTCAGCACAGTAGATGTAAAAATAAAGTAACAACAGTAATCACAACATACATCAACAGTACTAGATATAAACAGCTTTGCTTCCAATCCCAAATATGAAACATTTCAGAAACTTCCTATAATGGTAGTGACAGGTGAGTGTGTGGGTGTATCTCCACCTGCGGTAGCAGCGGGCAAGTGCATGCGCAAGTGGAGCTGCGTGCACATACCTGCCTACCATTTGTGCAAATGGAGCTATGCATGCGCACGCTTGCCCACTACTCGCATGGAACCATCCATTCTCCCCGCCCCAGCCAGTCCACAAAGCCGGAAAGATTGGAGAACTCTGCCTTATGGTACTGCTGAAGGAAGAAAAGTACTCTTACGCATACTTCTAGTACAGCTAAAGAAATTCTTCAGACTAAAGTTATTGGTTTTGGAGCAGTGGTGGCAATTTTGACTTCATGGGCACTAATACGTCCACAGGCATTTCCCGATATCTAGCAGGCTGTTTATCCCATTTGGCTCCAAAAGGCATTAAAAAAGCTTTCCACCCAAAATTGTTTTCTGCATGTTCTATATGTATTGCATAGCACAGATTGGTGATATGTGCTTGAAAAGATTCTACAAGTCTCAACTATTAATCCCATTGCCACTTTACAATGTCTTGGTAAGGTCACATTTGGAATACTGCATCCAGTTTTGGTCACCACGATGTAAAAAAGATGCTGAGACTCTAGAAAGAGTACAGAGAAGAGCAACAAAGATGATTAGGGGACTGGAGGCTAAAGCATATAAGGAACAGCTGCTGGAATTGGGTATGTCTAGTTTAATGAAGAGAAGGACAAAGGGGGACATGATAGCAGTGTTCCAATATCTCAGGGGCTGCCACAAAGAAGAGGGAGTCAAGCTATCCTCCAAAGCACCTGAAGGCAGGACAAGAACCAACGGATGGAAACTGATCAAGGAGAGAAGCAAACTAGAACTAAGGAGAAACTTCCTGACAGTTAGAACAATTAACCAATGGAACAACCTGCCTCCAGAAGCTGTGAATGCTCCAACACTGGAAGTCTTTAAGAAGAGACTGGACAGCCATTTGTCCGAAATAGTGTAGGGTTTCCTGCCTGAGCAGGGGGTTGGACTCGATGACCTCCAAGGTCCCTTCCAACTTTATTATTATTATTATTACTTTGCTAAAACTATACATACTTTTAAAAAGATGTACTTAAGTTATTTCCATCTCCATCACAAATTCTAATAATAAAAGTGGAGTATAGTGAACAAATAGGACTTTTCCATTGTATTTCAGCCCTACCCTATAGAACAGGGATCCCCAACCCCTGGTCTGTGGACTATTACCGGGCCATGGCATGCCAGCAACCGGTCCGCACAAATAAGCAAAGCCCCATCTGCGGGATGCAGGAAGCACACAAAACCAGGCACCCTCCAGTCCGTGGAAAAACGTCTCTCCGTGGAACCGGTCCGGTGCCCAAAAGGTTGGGGACCTCTGCTATAGAACACCTTCTTCCATGAGAGCCAGCAGGCCTTTACCTTTGTAACCTTCTTTTAAGCATTTAAAAGCTGGCTTTCCCCACACTTTGAGATAGGATGAAGTGTGAGAATGTTGTGGGCTGCATCAGAGAAATTTGTTGTGATGCCAGGTTTCTGTTCTTCATTTTATTGTTGTTTTTATTATTTGCACAAATGTTTTTTATTCTTTGGTTGTGAGTTGTCCAGAGTTTGGTTTTAAACTGGGTGGCTATACAAATGTTTTAAATAAATGGAACCTCAAATAGCAACTTCATAGAGTCACTCTAAGAGGGAGATGGGCAGCTTTTGAATATGATATATAATAAATAAATCAGACTTCATACATAACACTCCCATAAAGACTTACATTTTGGTAAAAACTTGCAAAATCAGAAAGGTGCCATTTTTAGCCAAATTGTATTAATAGAAAAAAGTGTCAGAAAAAAAATAGATAAATCCAAATGCCACAAAAATAGCTCAGCCAATTTATCTACTAAGCATGTGCTAGCCTAGCAAACCCTGAGCATCTCTATAGGAGATCTGAGAATTAGGCTATGACTAGATGGCAATTAACATGTTCTTTGCCTAGATCAGAGATAGGGAGCATATTTACACTTTGTAGATAAGCACAGAGGATGCTGAGAGAAGACACAAGGTGCATTCCAGGAAAAGGGAGTTTGGCATTAGTGACCTAACGGTTCACCTCAGCTTGACCTGGCAGATCCCCTTGCAACTGAAAAGTCTGACTGGCCAGGCCATGAAACCGATGCCCTAATAATGCCTCTTATGCTTAGTGCTGCTCTCTGACAAGAATCAGTCTATGCAGGCCAGGGCAGCAGGAAAGCAGAAGGGCTCGGAAGTAGCGTTGCTGAGGAAGAAAAGGTGCAATGGCCAAGAAGGAAGACTGGATCTACTCTGCCATGTGTATCTCTCTGTAAGACAAGGAGTAGGAAAGACTGTAAACAATTAAACAAACAATCTCTCTCTGCTAGGCATAAGGAAGGAAGGACAGACTCAGGTAAGCAAGAAGAGATTAGAAAAGGGAAAGCAAACAAGAAAAAAAAAATCAAAGAAATAAATACATTTCTCTCAACATAGAAAGAAAAGGGAAAACAAGGTAAGATTGGGGCTGCTCACACTGTAATGTATTTCCTAGTTTATATTATAAAGCAAAAATATTGGAATTATGTTAATAAAAAAATTGTACTCTAAGTGGCCAAAGTGAAATAGCTGCTTCACAGTAGATTTTTTAAATACATTTTATAACATATAATAATTTTTACCCATCAGAGTTTCACATCAATGCATGAAAACGCTTTGTGTTGCAGTTGTTCTTTCCACCTCAATCAACTTTTCTGTTAGGAAAATGGGAAATCTACTCAGCTGATAAACTATATCAGATCTTCTAGTTCTCCTCAAACTTTCAAATAATCGTTCAATGTATCCTAGATTGTCTGGTAAACCTGAACCTTGAGGGAAATGAATTGCAGTGATTCTGGCCCTTCCTGTCAAGCCATGTCCTGAAATAAGAGTCTTCAGCTCTATACTTAAGTCATTTTCCTATGCTGTTCCATAGGAGTCCATCTTTTCCTGTATGCTGTTCATGTTTACGTGAAACTATTTGTATAGGACATTTGCATTTGGTCTGAAATACTATTAGTATTCTGATGATATATAGCTCCAAAATATTTTCCATTTCATTCCAAGGAAGCAATCATTATACTTGACCATTGCTTACACTGATGAGTTGAATTGAAGAAAACAAATTGAAATTCATTACTGAAATTCAAAAAAGATTTTTTGATAAAGTAATGGTGATGACCCATTAGTTTAACTCAAACAATAAGCCTACAATATACTTGATTCGCAGCTGTTAACAGTTTTCCTGATTGTAGTAGTGGCAAGAATCGCATTTTTAAAAATTATATCAATTGGACCAATTGATGTAATCTGACCATTTATTTATTTTGTTATATCCCAATTTGATTACAGTTACTCTTCAACTTACAATTGACCCCAAAATTTGTTAAGCGAGTTTTGCCCCATTTACAATCTTTCTTGCCACAGTTGTTAAGTGAATCACTGCAGTTGTTAAGTTAGTAACAAGGTTGTTAAGTGAATCTCAGATCTATAGGAGAAGATAGCCTTGCTTTCAGAGGACTACCTACAGTTAAGAGAGCTTATTTTGTCACTTTACGTTCTTTACCTTTAGAAAACTTGTAAAAACTCTTTACCAAGGCCTTTAACATTATTTATTATTTGTGACTTAATTTAGTTATTTTTTCATGTTTTATGCTGTTTTAACTTGTAAAGACTTGATTATTCATTTTGAACAGAAAAGTGGCATTTAAAACAAGTATTTAAATAAAGCATAATTCATATGACCATAACACTTAATGTTCTATAGTCATCTTCTATCTTTTAAATTATTTTTATACAAAATTTTCCTTATCCCAGGTATGTTTGGTTCTCACTATAAATATATTTAGTCTTATTATTCTTCAAAAGAAACTACCACACCCTTCACAACATACAATGCATACTAAGAAATGATAAACTAGGATTACATTTCCCTGTCTTAAACACATTTTTCAAACGTTGAAATATAGGCCATTAAAAAAAAATTGACCAATATAACAAAATTCTACAGAGGGTAATAATGTACAACTACTTCAACGTGTTGCTATATTCTACTTCAAAATAGCATTGTAGGAAAAGTAGAAAGCTGCTTAGTTGTAACATTTAATATACAGAACCCACAGCATTACCACCAAAATTTTCCCTAGTGCAAGTGGTAAAAAAATCTTTGAGGTTTTAAACCAGGGGTAGTCAACCTTGGCTCTTTTATGACTCGTGGACTTCAACTCCCAGAATTCCTGAGCCAGCTAAGCTGGCTCAGGAATTCTGGGAGTTGAAGTCCACGAGTCATAAAAGAGCCAAGGTTGACTACCCCCGGTTTAAACCAATGTTGGTCCAATCTAGTTAAGGGGTGTCTGAATTTTTAGTATAGCAATACTTTCAGTGTTATTACCAACAGACAATTCCAGCAGAGATTATGTGCAATCTGTACTAGTGCATATTCTACACAGTATGGTCATACTTTGGTCAATTACAGCATATCAACACACATATTGCTTGCAATCCACCAGCTACCACATGGATGATACTCATTTCTAAGAAAGCATTCAAAGAAACTTACACCTTTCCCCCTTTCTCTTTTAATAACTGGTGCAGGCATAGTTTTAGAAACAGGGGGAGAATAAGTCAGAATTTGAAATAGCTTTCCAAAACTGGGCTTCTGTCACTCTTGGACAACATTACCCTTCCTTTCAGCACTGCCATGTGGAATGACAGCGGTGGCACCCGAGGTCTAGCTAGCATTTCCGGAGCACACCGGGGCTCAGGAACCCTGCTTTAAAATCAACGAAAATCTGCGAAGCGGGGAAGAGAAAAAGTATGAAGCCGTAAAGGAGGCCGGGGGGGGGGGCAAAGAAAGGCAACTTTGGGACTTCCAGTTTTGTTTCCCTCTTTCTCAAACCGAAGCGACTCCGCCGGCCTTTATTCTCGGCTTCGGGCTCTACGTCCTCCCGAGTCATAATTCGAAAGAATAAAAGCGGCGGCTGCTCGGAGAAGGGAAGACCCCGGGCTCGCCTTCGCGCTCTTCTTGCCAGCAAGCAAACGGACTTTCCAGGCCCCAAAGCCCAACCGCCACATTCACAACCCCGGGGACAGAAGGAAAAGCTACCGCGAGCGGCGGCGGGGGGGGGGGGGGGAAAGGAAAGAGCCGGGGACGACACGGCAGCCTTTCTTTTCCCCCAAACGCCGCCCGCTCTCCCTCCACGCGCCCGCCGATGCCCCCGCTTGCCTCTCCCGCACCTCCCGCTACCCACGGGGGGATCTCCCTTCTGGACCGGCCTGTTGCCCCCCCCTCACCGTTGAGCGCCGACGCCTGCAGCGTAGCTCCCGAGGTGCCGTCGATGACTTTGATGGCGCCGCGGGCGGTCACGGCCAGGATGGCGTTGAGCGCCGGGTGGTAACACAGGCTGCAAAGCCCGTCGGCGTCGCAACGCAGGCAGCCGTCCCGCAGCAGCAACCACTCGCAGGGGCTTGGACCCGGCCCTGGACCCGGACCCGGCCCTGGACCCGGACCCGGCCCGGTCGACGCCGGCCCCGAGGAACAAGACGCTCCCCCGGCCTCCTCCGCCGCCATCGCGCAGGACAAGAGGCCCGGCGGAGCCGCTCAGTGACAGTCCCGAGAGGAGCCGCCGCCGCCGCCGCCACTAGTCAGCATCCGGGTCCGGAGAAAGGGGGAGGGAAAAAGGGAGAGGGGGAGAGAGAGAGAGAGAGAGAGAGACCGAGCGAGAGAGAAAAGGAGAGGGAGCTGAGCGTCGGCGTCCACAGGAGGTGACGTAACTGCGCCGGAAGCAGAGTGCCGCTAAGAAACCGCTTCTCAATGTTCAGTGAAATGTTCGAAGTGAAAGGGCGGAAGGAGAATTGGCATGCGCCCTTCCGCCTCCTGAGGCGATTTCCTAGGAAGAGCTCGCTTTAAAGTCACCTGATCAGCAGATTGGGCCTATTCCTGCTTCCGTAGGCAGATGGTCTCCGCCCTCCAACCCGCTTCATGGTTGTTGAAGCGGCGGTGTATTTATTTCGTAAACTGACGAAATAGAACTACTGGAAAGAAAGAAAAAAAACCCTCAGGTTCCCTTTCAGATTTGAGAGAAAATTTATTGGCATTTTTGGCAGCCTTCTAAATTTGGAGCAATCCGAATGTGTATTGAAACGATTCCATCGATTGTTGGAGATGCCGAGGAACCTACTTTATAGATACCGGTCGGTTGAAGAAGGCTGACTGCCTACCGCTTCTTGATTCTCATTGGTTTTTGGCTTGTAAGGCCCAATATAAATTTATTATAGATGCGGCCGAGCGCGTTTATTTACAGCGTAACTGTGTATTAGAATAGTGCAGTGTTTCTCAACCTTGACAATTTTAAGGCATGTGGACTTCAACTCCCAGAATTCCACAGCCAGCAATGTTGGCTGTGGAATTCTGGGAGTTGAAGTCCACATGCCTTAACATTGTCAAGGTTGAGAAACACTGGAATAGTGAGATAATGCCCCTGCATTTCCACATATTGAAAGTAAGTAGTAAATCCCACTTCGTTGCGTTTAAAAAGACACTTGGACTTCTGTTTAAGTTGTGGAACTTTTCCTTTCGAGTGGCTCTTCTATTTCCTCTACTTTTACTATTTCCAAGAAAATAATTGGAATAATAATAAGTTGTTTGAGCCCTTAGATAGCAATACTTTGGACTGATACAAGAAAATAATTGCTATGGCCACCATATCTTGGCTGTAATAACCTGCATACCACAAGAGTTAGTTTTATCTGTCACTTTGTTGCTATCTAGTGATAATCTGGATTTCAGCAGCCAAGATATGTTAGCCCTAACAATTGGCTGGGAAAGCTAGACCATTTGGAGGGTTGAAGAAAAACTGATGCCTTTGAATTGCGGTACTGAAGAAAATCATTGAGAATACCACCAATTACAAAAAAGAACAAATCATTTAATATTGGAGGAAATAAAAATCACACTGTTCATTGGAAGCACTAATAATGAAGCTATGGTTTTGGGATACCTAAAGCAAAGGTAATAGTTAATGGAGAAAATGTTGATGCTTATAAAAATCGAATGCAATTGAAAGAGAAGCCAACGGAAGACAAGATCCGAGATACCATCACTAATGATACAAGCATGAGCTTACATGAAATCAGAAGCAGTAATCAAGAGACAGTCATGGCAGAATTATGTCCATCAGGCCACAGAATGCAGAACTTCCATTATCTGAAATGATACAATCACAGCATTGTACAGCAGTTGTCGTGCTGAACAGCACTAATCGCCACTTCCAAGCCCAGTCTGGCCAGAAAGCTCAAAACCTCTGAAATGGAGTGTCTACGGCTCATCAGACACCCTGAAGGATACTATGTGTTATCAAAAAACCATTGAGATACTCAAAAGAATCAACAGACACAGGCTATTTACTTTCAGCAGTCCTGTATTTCAGCTTTTAAAAAGCCTAGTCTTTTTCTAGCAACATATTTTCAAGGTATGAGAATTTTCAAATATATTTTTGATGATTTGTGCATTGATACAAGTTCAGAAGCATTCAGTTTAATGCTGAGGAAAGAAGCTTATTTAAGAGTAAAAAACATTACTAATTTTCTTACAGACACCATTATGTCTATTTAGTGATAGATTTCACAGGCAAACATCCTTCAATATTCAAGAGTTCTAGGGGTATTCAGCTAAAATATAGAAAGCTTGAAAATCTGAAATGGAGGTATTAAAGTAGATAAGAACAATGGCTTACATCTATGCCATTGATATTCAAGACTTAAATTCAGTAAGCAAGGTAGATAAATTTATTTGCAGAACTTATATGGCCTACTATCTCACATAGTAATCCAACTAATAAAAACAGGACTAAAAGCAGAACAATCTTTCCCATCAAGTGCCAGACGAACGAAACTATTAGCCTCCTGACTCAACACTGTCAGCTTAGCCCAGCACTTGGTGTTCACATCATTCTAGAAGGCTAAAAGAATAGGTCCTCTCAAATCTCAGTTGGGAGGCTATTCCAAAGGGCTGGGATGATTATAGAGAAGGCACATTTCCAAAGTCCCATCAGATGACAGCATTTAAGGGAAAGGACCTGGAGTGCATCTACCAGACCTAGAAAAAGGGCAGATATCCTTAGGTGCAGGTGGTCCCACAAATAACATGGCCCTGTGTAGGTGATAACAAGCCCCTCGAACTGCACCCAGAAAGAATGCAGTACAGCTCATGCAACAGTGGTTATACTGTTTCTAGACAGACAGTGGTGTAAATCAGGCAAACCACAGGGCACCCAGAACTCTGCATTCTGGACCAGTTGCAGCTTTTGAATGGTCTTCAAGGGCAGCCCTAATACAGTACTGCAGTAATCCAAATGAATAAGAATAAGAAATTTGCAAAATAAGACAACGGAAAAGTGCCAACATATGCACTACGAGCCGGGCAGCATTATAAATGTAATAACAATAGTTATTATTATTTCTTTTAAACACAGTAAAAGTCCATTGTGTAATACTACTCCTTTCAAAATGAATACTGGGGGAGGGGGGAAGTAAGCCGCTAAAGGAAACTTTTTTCCTTGAAACTAAATATGAGAATGAAAGAAAAATAGAATTAACCTCAAAATTTTGAAAAGAAACTTATGATTTCACTTAAAATAGTTATGAACGCCTACTGCAGATAAAAGTATGTATACAGCATAATTAATTTTCTCAGGTTACAACATTCAGTAGATGAAACATGAATGTAAATAGGCTGTGTCAAACTCACACATGGATATCCATGGCTTTAGCTGATGGAAAGCTATAAAATTAAAACCTTGTAATTATTTTTACATGTTTTCAGATGACAAAAGCTTGTATTTCAATAATCCTAAAAATTTATTTACACTCTTATAAACACAGGTTAAACATACAAAATACGGATATTTATCTCTTGGATTAGATATTATACAGAAGATTTATATGTATTGTGCAAACAAACTGAATTCCATTTTGTATAAAATACTTGTATTTACATATATGGTAGGCTAAAAGTAGGAGTTGATGCACTATTATAAATAAATAGTTTAAACCACTGGGAAACTGTTGACAAAGCTTCTTTTATACAGCATATTTAAATGATATTGAATCTTGGAAACATAATGGGTTCTCTCAAGTTTACAGAAAGTAATATTGCATCCTAATATACACTTTAATCCAAAGCAGTTTCTAATCAATTAAGACAATAACTATTTTAATGAATTAGCATTTATACCAAATACATTTTTCTATTTAAGTATGCTTCTGATGTTTGGCTGATTACATAAATTTGAGATCATGCTGGACAGAATGGACAGAAGCTTTAACCCAGCATATGTTCAGGGCATTGAGTATGAGAAGTCTGATATTGCCCAGATTGCCATATATCTGTGTTACATCTAGGCATAGCTATCTGATATAAAGCTGAATTTGAGTATTAAGAATTAAAATGGGTAGATGAAACTGAAATCTTACATTTTAAACAGAAATAATATTGTGTAGTTTCATACATTATGTTTTTCTTCAATTTTAGTGGGTTTTTTTCCCTGTAAATCAAAGTCTATCATAGAATTGGATGTTCTAGAGGCCATTCAATATGTGGTTCTGAAAATGATCACTATCATGATTACACAGAAAACCGCAGGCTGTTTTTAAGCAGAAAGCAGCAGTTCCAGAGCTTTTACAAGTACAGGTATCCCTTCATATGAAAAGAAGATATAACTGTTATTCTTCAATTTTTAGAATTATGTAGAGGGGGAACTATTAGAAGGCACATTTTACAGCCTTTTTGTTTTATTCTTGGCTTTGATTTCCAAGAATATATTCATAAAAATAAACTGGGTCTAATGAAATGAAGGGGGTGTAGAAGGAAAGACTGATGAAAACAGCATTACAGCACAAGCCTCACCCTGTTTCGTGACACTCCTTATGTCATGCATTGCACACCTGCCCCAAAGTGTTGGAGCTTGCAGTGTGATGCTCCTTTTATCATTCTGACAAAAGCAACCAGATCCTGTGGATGCGCTGAATAATAAACTCTAACATAGGGAATGGATTTAAGTTATTTTCCTAAATGCTGATAATTTCCATCAAAATAAGAGAATGTTAGGTCTAAATTTATCTGCTTAATGATAAAAAATCTGCTGCTCGACTTACAGAAATGGCAGAAATTGAGAATTTGTCAGTAAAATCAACAAATAGCCAGAATAGTTCGTAGCTACTTATTTTTCTATTAAGTGTTTAACTTCTTACTCAAATACAATCAAATTTAATTGATATGAAAATGTTTAGAGTTATTGAAAAACAATATGATAATATGTTAACAATTTTGTAAAGTGTACAGTTCCAAAGTCTCCTGGCTATAAGTTATTTAAATGCAGCCAGATGTCAATGTGCATCCAAAATTCAAATTCAAAAAATGCAAAAGTAATTGTTTCTGTATTTGGATGAACAACTCAATGCAATTTATGCCTTGATTTCAAATTTGACAAAAATTACTTGTATGTCTATATCTACTTATCTGAATAAGCAGACTGGATTCAATATGTACCTTGCAAATGATAAACGTTGCTATGAAAATCCTTATTTAATAATGCAGAATGTCTTTTTTATTTGTGACTAATATACAATTATATTAAAGAACCATTTCAATAATGTCAATTCATATTAAACTTGATAATCAAATTGCAAATGCAACTTTGCGGCTAACAATTTTACCAATCCCAAACCAGTTTACATCGAACAGCAAAACAAGGCGTTATAAAACAAGTTCAATTTTGAAGAAAGCAATGTTTATTCTACTGAAGATTTTTTTCAGAATCATACTATTTATTTAAACTTTTTTCCACTTACCACTTTCATAAAGCTGCAGATAAAAACTTTTTTTCTGAAAGATTTCAAAATCAACTTTGTAAAGCAATATTTTGCTATGACATATTTACAAGAACTTTTTTTTAAAAAAAGAATTACTTCAAATACTACTAAATATTACTTCAAAATTTCATGTTATGGTAATGACAACCATAAATCCCCTTTACGATGAAATTTCCTAAGATCAACATAAAACTTTAAATCAGAATTGATAACAATAGCCAAGTCAAGATTGGACAAGATTACACATTATAATATAGGAACAATGAGGATTGGCTGATAAATACATTTATGGGAACTATAGTTTCAAATGATAACTCATTTTTTCCAAGTTCCATGAGAGTTTACCTATCATATGGACCTCGTGCTTTTGGCACAAGTAACAAGTTTCTTCAAACAGCATGTTTGTAAACGTTACCATCCTTATTCTTTAAAAATCTAACATACCTAAAACTCTGGTATAAATCTGTAATATAATTAAAAATGCTTAAATAATAATACACAGATGTACTTAAGGATACTATTGAAACTTCATCCGCCTGATAGGATACAGTCACTTGCCTTTTCTATCCACCAACAGTTCAGTCTTCATGGTGATCAAAATGTCCTTGTTTGAATCTAGCAATTTTGGTCACACCCCAGTATATAAAGACAGAAAATAAATGTACAATAAAAAGATGGGATAAATCAGAAGAGGCTTCTTGGTTTTAAATTCTTCACCAACTAATAAGGAAGCAGCACTGTATGCAGCCCAAAATACTCCAAAAAGCTGGCAGAAATAAAAAAAAGAAAGAAATGTTATCAATAGAAGGAAAGTCCCAAACTGCACAGTAGAACTTTTTTTTATCAAGAAACAGCAAAATAACCTCTGGTTATGGACAATAACCTGAAACTAAATTCCTATTGCTATGTGGACAATCTGACCCTGCAGTTCAACATATCTGGAAGGCACTACATAGCAGGAAACTATCTCCAGTTAATACCAAATCAGTTCTGTAATCCCAAATGAATGTATTTATAAAATGAGAAAGTCCAAACAAGATTTTTTGTTTTGTTTTCCTCCCCATACTTATTAAAGCAGTCAATTTATTATTATTTGGAGAAAAAAGTAATTTTATCCAACTGTTTTTGAAAGCTTTCTTTAACAGGTTGGTTTCTTTTATATCTTTTTTTAATGTCAAAAATATACAGTAGCTTTTTTCTACATCAAAATATTTATTTATAGGAATATAGCCATTAAAAGATGGAATACTGTAAGTCAAACTTTATTATATATTATATCTCATATCATATATATATTTATATCCCTGCCTGAATTGGGCTGAGAGAGGCTGACCCAAGGTATCCAGCTGGCTTTCATGGCTAAGACAGGACTTGAACTTTCTAGCCATAATCATTTGACTGAATTGGGTCTCAATTTATAGGCATAAATTAGCTCAAAAGCAAAGCAGAACATGAGTACTATCTGCATAATATACTGCTGTATAAAATTAATTGATATATTGTTGAGATTTTAGTCTTCTTGTCATGAATAATATTGAACTTACTTTTATTAGAGTAGAAACGATTTCAAATGATCCAACTACCAGGAGTACAGGTGCTATTACAATAAGAGGAAGTAAAGAATATCCAATCACTCCAAGAACTTGGCCATATGCAACCTGTAAATTTAAAATACTTCAGTCATTGTTTCCAGTAACTCAGTCTACTAACAAAGATAACCGTTCAAGCTTGACTACATACGTCATGTGTTCTTACAAGCCTAATACCCAAATCCTCTTGTTCATGTAGTCATTTTCTAAATGATCAAAACTTCACAGAACGGTGGACTTAAAACTATAAAAAGGAAGGCTCTGGTTAGAAAAATATTCCTAATAATAAGAGCAGTTCAACAAAGGATGTTGAAAAGGATAAAAGACAAGGGTTTATATGAAATGGGTGTTGAAAAGAAAAATATATTGAAAAGGTTATTTTTGAATAGAGGTTGGATACCCATTTGTTTTGAATAATTTGGATTTCAGTATTTAACAGCAGAATTGTCTCAGTGATATAAATAGACTTTTTCAATGTTACCAGTTTTCTTTTTCTATACTTCCCAACTTACTGATACCTTCTGATAAACCAATAATATTGGGGAACTAGCATTCATCCAAGTTGATCTTAGATAGGACCATAAAATGGGCAACTAAGGAATGAAAACCATTATAACTAGTGCCAATTTAAAAATAATTTAAGTTGAACTTTCACAAAATTCTTACCTCTCCTCCAAGAACCCTGGCCAACAGGAAGATTGTTAAGGATCCAAATATCCAAATAGTTATAATCCAGGATACCACCTTAAGAAATTGTTAAAGATTCTAATCAACACGGTTACTTCTGAACTGAAAAATTAATTAATTTTGACAAAACAAATACTCTTCCTTAAATTGAAAAATAATACTTTCAATCAGCCCATTCATTCTTGTTCATGCAATTGTGCAAGCCTTATTCTGGACAAAATCCTCTAAGTTTTCCTAACATAACACTGGTTGCTTCATATTATGAAATTTTGTGATTATCCTAATTAAACTGAATGGCAGGAAAGTGCTAGGTTTCAGGGTGGGCTTGAATATCTACATTACATCTATCAACCTGTCCTTAATTCAAATATGTATTTTCTTAAGATAATACAGCCACTCTGCAAACTCATGCTGATTTTTAAAGGAGATGCTGACAGATGCAACGTCTGTTCCTAGACTTGCTCCAAAATATCTTTTCAACTTCAGATCAAAAGTGCAACCCTACTAAATCCTGAGTACATAACAGATGGACAAATAAAATGCAGCACTTTGTTCATTAACACTACTGCCATGATACTTTCAATAACTTCTCTAAATTTGATAACATAAGTAATACATAATAAACTTTAAAAGTGATTAATTATAGATCAAGTTAATCAGTGGCTCCTAGTAATTGTAACAGTAACAGGAATAGCAGTAATAGTTTTAGTTATTTTGCATAAGTAGAATTTTCAGATTCAAAAAATTGTTCCTAAGAGCTGCTATTATCGTTAAGCCTTGCCTATGGAATTCTTGTTGGCCACTATAAGAAACAGAATAGATTCAGCTTGATCCAGAAGACCTCTGCAAAATTACATTTCATAAAGGAGGCAACCACTATAATGTATTATCAATGGATTAGGGCCAAAAGGTTCAGTCTGCAGAACCCATTCGAATTTCACTTGGAAATAGTAGATTAAAAATAAACAAAAAGCAGGATAACGTAAGCACAAGCAATATATTGAAGGAGAAATAAAATTTAAGATAAAAAACATCACTATATTCCAGTTATTTTTCAGAGTATATTCAAGTTTTTTATATGAAGATGCAGGCAAGTTTAACATTTGACTGATAACAGTTTAACTGTGTTAACGGTTGATGAGTATAAAATAATGAAGGTGCTTTAAAAAAAATTTCACCCACCTTGAATTGTCCATATAATGATATCATTGAGAAGAATAAGACAACAGCCAAAGGGCCCCAGAAGTCAGGATTATCTCTTACTACTTGTCTGTTGAATCCAAGAGAAGGCATTGGCATCAAGACACACCGAATTTTGTAGTATATATCCTTCAGATCAATGTCTAATTCTTCTCTGTTATAAAAAAGTAGAAGTTCCATAATATGTCCTGAAATTATGGCTTAGCATTATTTGAGAAGACAGACTTTATGAATTGTATATGAAACACAGTAACTGATTTTCCCCCCAAATATCTTTAGCTATTATTGAACAAGCAGAAGTACTGACACTTTTTAATACTAGCAAACAATAAGCTAAGCCACTCCTTGTCTGACAGCTATATTATTCCATGTTAAATACTGCAAGACAATAATGACTCTATTCTTACTCTCTAAGAAAGAAAATTATAGTAAGAAACCTAGAAATCAAACTATTATCAGAAATTGATGTCCTTTTATCCATGGAATACAGATGCAAATATTAAAAACCTTAAGCATTTTTAAACAATTGTCTATCATAGCTTTGAGCTTCTTCTGATTAAAGTTTTTAATATTTTTATATTGATTCTACTGAAAAAATATTTTAATCTATAATGTTTTCTAAACAGTATACTATGACATGCTGCCGAAATGGAAAATTCTGCTTATAGTTTCCCAAAAATATTGAAATGATAGCTATATTTAAATGTCAATAAATACAGAATTATTTGTCAACTTTTCTTTTCATTTACCTCTTTCTTCACCATTCCTCAGATCACTGCCCTTGCACTAAAAGAAGAAATTGGTTTGAAGGGCAGAGCTGAGCTAAGAATCTCAAAGCAATAAAAACTTACAAGAGTGGTTTATTATCTTCAGGGTCATCATCTTCTACTTCTAAAAGCCAGCCATAACCTCTTTGCCTCAGGAAGGTGGTTGCTGTGGATTCTTTCATAAATTCCACATTTCCTCCTCCAAGGTTGAGTTTCACATCTGTAGATGCTATTGAGCCACTTAGATCTTAAGTAAAAAAAAATGTAGTCAAGAATATATATTTTGCTATATATATGAGAAAAGGGAAGGTCCGTAGCCTAATTTTCATATCACACTACATTATTGCATTTTTGGTTTGTTGTTGGCTTGACCAAACTCATTCTACAAAAGAAAACATGGTTTATAAATTAAAGTGGATGGATTTGCATATTATCCTAAGCTTTAAAAAAAAAGTGTAACATAATGAGAGAAGCTAAATTATCCTTAAACACATATAAGAAAATTGCTTAGAAAGAAATACATTGGTTGCATAAAGAAATCAAAAGACGTGCACTGAAAAATGTGTTAACGTGAACTTAATAAATTTTTAAAGCAGTGATATCCTTTGGAAGGCTTGTGATTGCCTTGGAAGTTGTTGGATGCATGCATAGATGACACTAGATTTGGGACCACCAGCAAAGTAGCATGGACACACATGGGTGGATACCTGGAGACAGTTTTTAAAGCAACCATGACAGCTTTCCAAAGGACCTGGCTGCTTTAAAGCTTCAGGAAGGGGTGCCATGCTCATGTGATATGTTTTGCAAAGCCCTAACAAATGCCAATATATTTATCCATTGTGGAGAGTTGAAAGGTTCACTTTAGCATGAAGTTTCATAGAGTTCTTCCCTATAGTTCAGCTGAAATGCCAACAGTTAATTAGCCAACAGGAAACTAAAGCAATATAGAATTTGCTGTCCATATATGCTTTTGCTTGCTGCTAGAGGATGGTGGTGTTATTTCCTGTGCAAGAAAGACAATGCTGTCCCATCTTCTCATCATCAGCTGGCAGGAAAACCATTCCCTAATCACAGAGATAAAGCTTGTTCTGTAGATTTACATCTTGACTCCTTTCACTTGCCACTTCTCCCAGCCTGGGGATCAGCTGCCCAAGCTAGGAAAAAGAGATGGCAGATCTCTTTACTCCCCAGATCTTCAAACTAATCAGTGACTCAAAGATTTGGACCAGATAATTCAAACAGCAGACTGGCACAGGAATCTGTAGTAACCTTTACTGTTTTAGTATTGCCTGCCCACTTCTTAGCTGTTGTTCAGGTTGAAATTGAACACAGGCTTAGTATTATTTTAAAAAAAAAAACATTGAAGAAAAGGCCAAACAACAACTGACAGATAAAATGCTAGGATGGGGAAAGGATATGCTATAAAATGCATTTTTTCGTCTTGCATTATCACATAGTCCACTTATTCATGTAGGTGGCATGGCCGAAAAAAATAGATTGTTTGGATTTGTCAATGATGTGGTTAGGCAGAAACAGGGAAATACTTTTAAACTACAAAAGACTTATGTACCGACAACAAATACTCTAAAATCTTGTAAATTAAAAGACTATGGGCAAAGCAATTTTATATGACAAATCTAAAAAATAAAGAATTGGAGAAAAATATCTGTGGTTTATTATATATAACTCTAAGTCTAAGATACTTTCACAATCCAGAGTAAGATGCAGCCAAACTCTGTTCCAATTATGCAAAATAAATGACTGTTTGATTAGTGAGCAGGGTAGATTAAAAACTTGGCCTGTTAGTTCTGTAATGATAATGCTCAGATACTGCTGAAACACTGCATCTATTCTTTCTAAAATCCATAGAGCTGCTATTATACTTTTCTGTTCACTGCACAAAAATGTTTTTGATTGAAGAGCATGAAGGAGATTTAACTTAAATACGCAACAGTTTAACCATCAGTAGAACTTATGGGATGTTCAGTTTTGAAGTACAGAGCCATATACAGTGTAGAGAACTAGTTGAGTTTTGAAGTTTTCCATTAAAAACCTGGAAATCTCAATAAATTTAATACAGTAGTCCTCTACTTATGACCACGATTGGCACTAGAACTCCTGTCCCTATGTGATGTGGTTGTTACACACCCAATTTTGCCCTATTTAACAGAATAACAGAGTTGGAAGTGATCTTGGAAGTCTTCTAGTCCAACCCACTGCTTAAGCAGCACCCTTAACTTCTGAAGGTAAGCTGTTCCACTGGTTAATTTTTCTCACTGTTAGGAAATTTGTCCTTACGTAGTTCTAGATTGCTTCTCTCCTTGATTTATTTATTAAATTTATATGCCACCCATCACGCTATCCAGAGTGTCTGCATATGCAATGGTCATTAAGCAAATCACCAAGATAATTTAGCAAATCTTGCAGTCATTAGCCAAATCCAGCTTCCCTCTTTGCTTGTTGGAACTCCCCTGGGAAGGTTGTAAATGGAGATCACACGATCCCAGGATGCTGCCACCATCCTAAATACATGCTGGTTGCCAAGCACCTGAATACTGATCAAGTGACTATGGGGATGCTGTAATGGTAATAAGTATGAAGACCAGTTGTAAGTTATTTTTTTTCAATGTCATCATAACGCTGAATGGTTGTTAAATAAATTGTCATCATAGAAGGACATAATGGCATCCATACTAATTCAGCTCCAAGGCCAGTCTAGTTCACATTTTGTCTTCACAGCTGCTAATCACATGGTTATGTTAATAAGAGCAGTTTCAACTGCAACTTGGTAGCTATGTCCTTCAGCAACTGGTATCAAAAGTTTTAGTGTTTCTGGTGTCAAATGTAAACCATAGTTGCCATGATCAACAGGGATTGTAAACCCCCTTCAAACACTATGATCTCACTTTTTCCATCTTTCTCCCAAAATATGTCCAAGCCTGTGAATCATACTAATTCGATGTGATCAGCGTAAGTTTTCAACTTCACTTATTATCAATTATGTTGATTAACTAATTTCCCCCCAACTGTTGCCCTCCAGTGGTACTTGACTCCAACTCCCAGAAAGCTGCTCAAAGGCGTCCCAAACCTGCATTACACCTACAGAAATCTATACACCAGTTGTTTCTCAACCTTGACCATTTTAAGGCATGTGGACTTCAACTCCCAGAATTCCACAGCCAGCAATGCTGGCTGTGGAATTCTGGGAGTTGAAGTCCACATGCCTTAAAATGGTCAAGGTTGAGAAACACTGCTATACACAACAGCAATCTGTGCTGATGCCCTATTAGAGTAAGTAACCAAGGTGCCACATCCACAGCCTTGTGCGCAATTTATGGAAGAGAGCCCGCAAAGAATGGAAGGAAACCACCAGAATGTTTGCATAACTCAGTTTTAGTATGTACTCCCTTTGTTTCTTTAGCGGCTCTGCGGAACTCAGTAAAGCTCCACACTCCCCCTCCTCCTCCTCTTCTCCTCCTCCTCCGCCAGCACCACCACCATTACTCGATCCCTCCTTATTTACTGGACATGTTCGTCCAACCCTCCTCTCTTCCCGCAGGTGCCTCTGCCACGCAGACCAGGCTGCGCCATAGGGCTCCGCATTTCTTGGCATCTGCTCGGTTCCCTCCTCCAGGCAGCCCCGGCGTGCCCTCTCCGCAGAAGGCGCTATCCCCGCGCCCCACTCCCGTTCTTACCTTCGGCATCGGCCGAGGAGACGAAGGTGAAATCGCCGTTATTGGGAGCGTAGAGCGGCTGCACCGGAGGCGACGCTTTGGGGGGACCCGGGTGCTGCATTGCTCCGCCCGCGGACAGCCTCGAAAGCTCGGTCGGAGAGCCAAGAGAGGGCCGAACGGGAACCGCCGGGCACCCGGGTCAACAGCAACCCGCGGAGGCGGAGATCATCCCCTCCTCCCGCTGACTGAGCATCAACCAGCAAACCTGAGATCGACTTTCCGATTGGGCTCCCGTAAAGCCCTCTTGGATTGGCTGCTAAGATCTGCTTCCCGATTGCCTCGGAACTGGATCTCATTGGTCTGGAGAACCCTGGTGCTTGGTAATTGGTTGGAACAGTACGAGACGGCAGGCGGAAGAAAGAAAAAGATGGAAGGGTGGGGGTTACTTCTGGAAAGAAAAAGGGGGGGGGTGTAAATCTTGTACTGTCTTCCATGAAACTTCCACGCCGATGATGATGATGATGATGATGCCACGAAAGAAGCTTCGGTTAGAATTCTGATTGGCTACTTCCTTGCATTTGTGCATTTATTTTGTTGCGTAAAAAAATAGGGATTTCTCTGCTTATTTTTTGCTTAGCAAGCGCCTGTTCTGCTGATCTATTAATGCTCAGTCAGTATTGTAATGCTGAGGAGGCAGAATGCATCTATTGAATCTATTGTTAGATCTCTGAGTTATTTGCAGTAGATCAGCACGGAGTTCCAATGGTCAAGTATTTAATAGTTGGAGCAACTACTGACATGCTAAAATGACAATAGTTTTCAGATAAACCAAAGCTCAAACTACATCAAGATACGCTTTTTCAAAAACCTTGTCTGGTCTTAGAAGTATTTCTGATGCTTTTACATGTGTGGGAAGTCAGCCCCCACCCCACCCCGAGAAGGAAATATTTAAAAGGCAGAATATATTTCCCTAAAGGATTTTAAAAGCAGAAACCAACCCCGCCCCCAAGTCTCTCTGTCCCAAATAGAAACCAAGTCTGCAGAATTGCAGATGTGATAATCGTGTCAGAAAGACTGGAATCAGGAAACTGGGATTTGGAAGAAAGATCGCTAGAAGCAACACCAAAAATCTAAGAGTCATCAGCCACAGCCCCAGGGAAGCAGGATATGACCTTTGGGACATAATAGGATTAACCCACCTCCATCAGAATACCAGAAAGGCACACTTAGACTTAGATCAAAGTTCATGCCACAGGAACAACTCCAAAGGCTCAAGAAGATATAAAAACCTACTCCCTACATGTGCTCGCTCTCTTTTTTTTCCAGAGCCATCTTTCTGTCTGGCTCTCCTCTTCAATAAACTGCAACCTTCTTTCTAAAGCAGTCGCCATGTTGTTTATTCCCAGCTTGGACTGAACCATGATGAAGACTTTTCCTTCAACATATACCTTGTATATAATTGGGGGAGTGTTGTGGCAAGTTACTTTTACCCCACTGCCTTTCCTTCACTGTTGCAGCAATTTTGAACCTTAAAAGGCAGAAGCAGGAAATGCATCAATCAAGATCATTAACGCACCAAAGATACCAGGGGCCACAGTATGAAAGATCCTTTCAATTACTTTTAACAACAGAGGACAGAAAAAATCCCGCCACTAAAGATGCAGATTCTTCCTTGAAATCTAGAAAACAGTACAGTATTAGTTAAAAGAATCCTTTAACATGCATATGGGGCTGTTTTAAAAATAATACAAATATATTGTTATTGATATTTGTTAGATTCATAGCCCACACTTTCTCGAGAAGCTCAAGGTTATTTAACACGAGAGAGTCCAGTCATTTTATACTCAAGCTGAGAGAACACAAGTGGCCCAATGTCATCCAATGAGTTTCCATAATTCAAAGTGGATTAGAATCTGGATTTCCCCAATACTAGTCAATACTTTATCATTACACCAGAGTCTGGGGCCTAGATAGCACAATATGGTATACATATTGTGGAAACTCAGCACCCACCCACCTTCCTAGAGAAGGAAATATTTTGGGGGATATTAAAAAAGACAGAATATTATATTTACCCAAAGGAATAATGGAGAAAAAAATCATAGACAAAAACAGTCTCCCTGCCCCAGGCAGAAACTGAGCAGGCCAGCTTTTATAAATGCAGATTTGGTAATCTATTCAGGAAGACTTGGTCAATCTATTCATAAGCAAAATGCCTTTAGACACAACTCCCATAGATAGAAGTCTGGAACTGAGGGGATTAGAAAAACAAAGATTCCAAGGGCAGGACTTGACCTTTAGGACATAATAGGATTAACCCACCGCCATTAGAATACCAAAAGGACACAGGTCAAAGTACATTGCACAGGAACAGGCATCTCAAATACAAAGCCCAAGAAGGTATAAAAACCCACCCACTCTCAACTCCAGTTGGTCAACTGTGCCAGAACCACATGACTGCTGATTCTGCTCATCAATAAAGAGATTTTCTTTCAAAAGCAGCCTCTGTTTTATTCCCAGCTTGGAACTGGACTTGGTTTTTCTTCCTACAGTATGTTAATTAAAAACAATCAATTTGTGATTGAATTTGCTGATAAAAACAGGATCACCAACATGATCGCCAACGTCCGATAACGGATATGGCACAAGAAGAAGAAGAATGTAATGAACCAGGCCAATGTATGTGCTCATATCCTGCTAACCAGTAAGATATTCTATTTTATTTTGGTTTAGTGTGTGTCAGATATTATAGTAATAAATTACTGTACTGTACCATAAATTGTTGGGTTCTCCCTTTTTATATTGCTGTGCCTTTTATTTTGTAGTTCTATTGATCTATGCACTGTATTTTTAAAAATGTGTTTGCAATTTTACGATTAAAAAAATAACTAGGAATTGATTCACTGTCAGCTATCCATGGTTGTTAATGAGCAGTCCTGTCTTCGGTTATCTCACATATGTGCTGTCCTAGATGTGTCAATAGCATTGCTGCTGTTTACAACTATTCCAGGGGCAAAAACAAGGGCAAAATGGGCTTTCTGAAAATTGAAATAGATTAAAAATCACTTGAGCACAATGTTTCAAGATTGGCTATCTAGACTTGCCAAATTAAATATAAAAAATGAGTGAGCTAAAAAAATAAATCTTAACCAGTTTCATCTTTCACCTTGAGCAAGAATAACTAATAGTTTTGTTCTTAATTATAAAATAAGAACTTCATCTGTAAATGATATACATTTATAATGCTTCATATGAAATAGTATGTATTTGTTGAGAGTTGGGTGAAATCTAGAGCTCATTTGTCCTTTCCTTCACTTTTGAAACAATCCCTGAATTTTGCTTCCCACAGCAATGCCATCATTCCCAGGGTTCTAACCTAATTAGAATATAGATCTAAAATATGGGATTTCAGCAGTCAGACAGCTTTAGTATAGATTTTGTCTTAGTGGTGGTAGAGCTGCCAAAGCTAGTTCTTGGTGACTTCAAACTGTAGAATTTGTAGCAGCTCAAGAATTCATGACAATTCTTGACTTGAGCATTGGAGATTGCATATTGGTCTGGTTTCTGTCTTGGGGTAGTGTGATAGAATATGCACCTGGAGAAGCCATGCATGGAATTTTGGCAGCACAGAGCTTTTCCAAGGTGGAGGCAGTACATTCTAAAGAGAACCCCAAATTTTAAAATCAGTGCAGTCCTGAACTAAGAGGAAGGGGGAAGGAGATGTTCAGGGTAGTCACACCCTAGAATTTCTCAAGATGTATCTATTAGGGTGGATGGATATAGCTTTAGTTTGGCAAGATTCTGTCCATTTAGGTGTAAGCAAATAAACGATTGGGCTCAATTGGATTTCGCTGTCATCTTTGAACTTGGGCCTAATGAATAGTTGCGTTGTGAGCTGGTAATCAAAGTCCTTGCTATGGTTGGGTCACTCTGATTGCTTTTGCTTGACTGGTTAGGGTTCCAGAAGGGTTTTAGAAGGATGGGTTCCAGAAATCGCTTAGCAGTTTTTTGAGTTTTCAGCAGACAGTTCAATTGAGTCCTTTGTTGGACTCTAAAATAGGCATCTATGGAGGGATTTAGATCGGATTGTTCCTATATGGCCTCTGATTGTAGTCAATCCTGGGTGTTTCTTGGTTTTCTGAGAAGCTCCAGGAGATGAAATAGCAGAAGAGATGCCAAGAGTGACAATGGAGCAAGATAAAGAGTAAAACCTGGCCTACAGGCTTACTACAGATAAGAACCCATCTTACATTGTGGCAAAAAAAGCAACAAAATGTGAGTATTTTTTCTGCTGTTATCATAACCACAAATAGCTGTCCAGCAGCCCTTTATAAGGTGCCCATTCACTGCTGCAGAGAACAGGCTACAAGAACATTTGAAGAGCCTCTGTGAAGAATAATTTAGGCATCTGGAATAAAGTCACTCAGATCCATTTGGAATCATCCATTTGGATGATGGAAGCACAATCTTGCATGCTTAGCTGGGTTGAGTCTTGTTCAGGAGACACTTTTACCTTATTAGTTCTTTATCCAGAATTCATAGCTAACAATACGTTACTGTTGAAATGTTGTTTATTGCTAGGCTGGCTGGACAAATTAAGGAAGAAAGATCTGGTGGGATATATGAGCAGGATGGTGCTACTGACCTTATGACCTACTGGATGCTTTGTATAGGTATTGGCTAATCACTGTAGGAATAGAATGGTGGACCGATTCACCAAATGTTTTAGTATTATAGCTCTCACCACCTCTTGCCATTGGCTATTGATGTCCAAATATGGCAATGGGGAGTGCTGGCAATTGATATCTAACTTTTACAGGCCCACCATTTCTCCTTCTAAAGTCTTTGATATAATCCAAGCTGGCTCTTATTACAGCCTAAGACATAGCAGATGACAACATAATACTTTCCAGAGGTACGATATTTCTTTAGGTTTTCTAAGCAATGGGGAGGTTGTGGTCAATTGTGTAAGAAGATCTTATTGTTCTTATTAAGAGTCTTTTGCCCAGGGACATATATAAGTTGTTGATTTTTTTAGGTCTCATCCTGCTTTTATTATTCTTGACCCATGTAGATGTTTCCATTCCATCTTTAATATCTTGATCACAGATGTTTAATTTCTGAGTTTAGCTAGCTAATTTATATTTAGCAAAAGGTTTTACACTCATAAATCAGTACATTCCAGCAACTAGAATGTAGCTCTGTAAAAACATATTCTCTTAACCTGTTTGAACTAGGTCTTTTGTTTCGCAATAATGCATTTATATGCAGATCTAGAAGAATTTTAATTTGGTTTTAAAACATTTTTCTCTGGTGCACAGGAAGATGGTGTACAGGAAGATGTTGCAATGTTGTAAGATGTTGCAACTTTAGTTCACTTTAAAGAGGGCTTTGAAATTCTGTGGGCAAAAAATTAAGAATATTTACACCTGCTCAGGTTTATACTTCACCTGAAATCATATCTAGAGCACCTGGGCCTGACCTAAGTTATCCATGCACTTGCTTCCTTGCCAGAGCATTTGTAATGAATGTTGTAATGATGGTATTCCCTTCTGTAAGCACTACCCTTTTCTGCAACACCCTCTTCTGAAAACCGGAAGTGTTGTTAGTATTCTGTGAGCTAAGTGAAACAAACGTCAAAGTTCAACAACTGGGCGTGAGAAGGAACTTAAAACTGCTATCAGTTGGTAATATTTTCCGAATAGCTGTCTCAGAACAGGTATGTTTCTTTTTGCTTGATATACTTTGAACATTTCAGGCATTGTTTTAGATTAGTATTGTTGAACAAACGTAGAGATGGGTATTCTTTGGGGATGGTTTCTACTTACATTTGTGAATGGAAGGAAGGAAGTGGTGTGGGAAACATGGACAGAGAGCATTTCTTTACTAGAAGCAGCTCCGGATCTATCCATTAATCCTCTCCTCAAGATCCAGCTCCTGCAGCTCCAATTCAGGATTCCTGGGGTTCCTTCCATGAACTACATTTTTCATATGATCAGAAGCTTTTCTTTATTGGGGAGGGGGGGAGGGGGAGAGAGAACATGGCCACTGCTCCAGAGTCGTAATACATTTGATGAAACTGAACTGTACAAATGAACTTTGCAGGTGAAATACCGTGATGAAGAGCTCCCTGACAAAGTTATGGTTGTTTTCTGCCTTCTTGTTTAATTGAGTTACTCCCAATTGCTGCTTAAAGGTAAAAAGTGTTGGTGCTAGCTCTATGTCATGAGTGTGAGCCAACTGCAAGTGTAAAATTGTAGAGTGTAGAGATGGCTCAAAATATTTTGATGCAGGACACTGAAAAATCTATATGTTGTCTTATAGTTTAAAAAAATATAATATATATTTGGTAGTTTGCTGCTAATTAACAGAACTGCACACTTGCTGCTTTAAGCATATCTTCTTGTCAAAAGGGTCAAGTTGGTTGTTAAATTTTTTTTTGATGTTTCCCAAGAAATGTATTCCTTTAAAATGTTCATCGTTGTAAGAGAGTTTAAGGAATTGGCCTTTCTTAAGGACAGTCACATATCAAAACAAACCACACTGGAACAGCTTGCACTAGGACAGTGGTTCTCAACCTGTGGGTCGGGACCCCATTTGGGGTCGATTGACCATTTCATGGGGGTCGCCAAGCAAGGCTGTCCGCCATTTTTTTTGTCCATTTTTTTTGTCCGCCATTTTTTCCCCTTTTCCGGCGGGTGCCTTACCTCCCTTGGGCTGGGCCAGCTGGTGGTCGGCCTGCTCCGTCTCTGCCGCTTGCCAGCTATGCCTCGGCCGGCGCAGGGGGCGGAACCACGCATGCACAGTGCTCCCGGGCAGGGAAAGTCCTCGACTTATGACCAGTTGGGTAGTCCTCGACTTACGACCGGTTTAGTCCTTGACTTACGACCGGTTTAGTCCTCGACTTATGACCGGTTTAGTCCTCGACTTACGACCGGTTGGGGTCGCAGCATTAAAAAGGTTGAGAACCGCTGCACTAGGAGATGGTTTTGGTGGATTCAACCTTTTTGACAGTTTGCTGTGGACTTCTGCATACCAGGAAGGGAAATAAATGTGGTAGATATGGATATATTAATCCACCATTCACATTTCCCATCCCATATAGAAAACAAACGTCTTTATTTATCCAAGAAGATTCTATGCAGAATGTATAACTTGGAAAAAGGTTTTTAAAAAAACCAAAAAAACCAACAACCCAAAACTCCAGTTTTTATAGCATGGGAATAATTCAGTCTGTGTGTATTTGTGAAGTTTATGTTTTATTATTAAAATCCATGCATTTCCTCTAGGATTACCAACAATTTCTGTTGCTGTATTTTGAACCTTCAGACTGCAGTCAAACCAAGGTAGCCTTCATCATTCAGTGCACTCCTAGACTTGATTAGATTCAGACTCGAAGAACCATCTGATCTCACCAATGGATTTTTTGGAGAATAACCGTGAACAGCTTATTCAAACAATGAAGAGGACAACTGTCATGAAAATTGTAGATTGTCTTTTTGCAAAATCTGTTTTGTCACGTGAAGAAAAAGATAGTATCATTTGCCAAAAAGTAAATCAGGATGCGTCAAGAAAATTGATATGCTCCATTTTGGAAAAAGGTGACAAAGCCTGTGATATTTTGGTGAGATCACTGGAGAAAATAGATTTTTTCCTGTTTAAGAAACTACAGGGATCCCGTGAGTAGATATCCAATTAATTTATATTAAATATCATTATATATATTCTTATAAGTATCTTTATTAAGATTGCTACTTTTTCAACTTTAGTTGCTTTATTAAGTACAAATTAGCCTTTTTTATTTTGCCTAAGATAGAAGTGGTGTCGGGAGAAAGTAATTTTCAAGAATCCTGTTCCACACCAGAGAAAGCTTTTGAAAGTTAGAACTAGCCCCTGAAGTGGGCTCCAAAACGGCTAAAATCTGAGCTGCAAAAATCCAGATAATTCCTAAATGGCAGCAAAATATTAAAAAGTTTTCCACTTATCAAGGTTTTTGCAGCTCAGATTGTACAATAGCTCTAATTAAAATCTAGTATAAAATGTAGGTTGCCTCTATCTGATCTCATTTAGTCTGCATTGTAATAGGATATTAATTAAATCATATCCTTTAGTAACATTGCATTCAGATCTTTCTCTTTTGTTTTAGCTACAGATGGGCAAGTTACACAACAGGATGTCGATTACTTGGCTCAGGATTTAACTAGCTTATATAGGAATCCATCCTTTGAACGTTTTCATCCACTAGGTGGAGAAATTGATATCATCTTTAATTTGAAGAATACCTATACAGATATCTTGCTTTGGAAGAAAGATATCCATAATTCCCGATTGGTGCAAATGACTTTAAATGCCCTTTTAGATGAACTCGAAAGTCCCTGTATCATCGAGGGGGAAGCTGGAAAAGGAAAAACGACTCTCCTCAAAAAAATTGCTTTGCTCTGGGCTAGTGAAGATCATCCTTCTCTGATGCCCTTCAAGCTTGTCTTCTTCATCAGCCTGAGTGGGGTGGAGGCAGGACTATATGAGACCATATGTGAGCAGCTTCTTAAGAAGAACTATAGAATATGTAAAGAAGACTTTATGGAGATATTGGAATTGCTAGCGGAAAAAGTCCTTTTCCTTTTAGATGGGTATGATGAATTCAAATCTCAGAGCTGCCCAGAAATAGAAGCGCTGATAAAAGAAAGTCATAAATTCAAGAACACAGTTATTGTTACTACAAGGACAGAGTCAATTCGAAGACTGAGGCTGTTTGGGTCGCTGATTGCTGAGACAGGTGATCTAACAGTGGAAAGTGCAAAAAAACTAGTTAAAAATGTATTGAAAGAAGCCACATTAGCTGAGGGCCTGCTGTCTCAACTGGAGAGTTTAGATTCCACTTTTCAGAATTCAGGGATTCAGTTTGAGAACCTTATGAGGACCCCTTTATTTGTGATTATTGCTTGTGCCATCCAAATGGGAGAATCCACTTTTACTCCACATACACAAACCACTCTGTTCTCCACCTTATACGATTTGCTGGTAAAGAAAAACAAGTACAAGATCAGAGAGACAAGTGACAAACATTTTCGGCTCAGCTTAATTCACTGTGGAAATTTAGCTTTGGATGGAATCTTTGAGCAAAAATTTGTTTTTCATCCCGAGGATTTCTCAAGCGTGAAAGAACAAGTGCTGTTAACTATAGGTCTTATGCACAAGTACACAGCTCAGAGACTAAAAGAAGCATATACGTTTTTTCATAAATCTTTCCAAGAATATATTGCAGGTAGAAGACTTTCCAGACTATTGAGATCCCATAGGGATGAGGAAGTAACCAGAGGGTTCAGTTATCTCCAAAGGATTAGCAGTTTCTCGGATATAATTACCACTTACCACAGTTTACTTCTGTATACCTGTGGATCGTCTTCTGAAGCCGCCAGAAAAATTATCAGGCATTTATCAGCCATTCATCAGCAGGGCAGTCTTTTTGGATTGCCTTTGGCTCGCGATTTATTTCCAGAAGAACTCACGAAATACGAACGAATTGCTGAAGAAGAGCAAGGGTTAATAGCAACTCGGGAAAATTCATTTGTGGAGTGTGCTATTAGATTCCTTTATGAAAGCATCTCTGAAACAACTGTGAAGGAGGAGTTTGAGGAATTCTTCCATGATAAAAAATTGTACATCAACACCCAGAGCATTCCCACCTATGTCTGTGGGTTTTTTGACTACTTTTCTAACTGTGTAAGTATGTTAGAGGTCATCAAATTAGACTTTTTTGGTAATTCATCAGCTACAAGGACAGCATGGAAAACTGTTATCCCCGAAAAGGCAGTGTCCTTATTCTTCAACTGGATCCGAAAGCTCAGAGGTTTAGAAATTACACTAAAAGATTTCAATCAATTAGAAAAGGGTGATGTTAAGTATCTGGAAAAAATATGCTGCTCTGCCTCAAGTCTGAGACTGATCATCAACAAATGTGCTGGCCTCACAGGAAAGTTGAGGGAAGTCCTCAATAGCTGTACAAATCTGCAGGATCTTATTGTAGAGTCCACACCTCTTAGCATGGAAGATGAACAACAGATAACCAAAATGATGGTACTGAAAACTATAAAGATAAAAGACCTGCAAAGTGAAAACCAGCATGGTATGTGAACAATAATATTGACAAATAACATGTTTACTGTGATTCAGATACTGTATATTGCTTAGGGAGTTTCCAGACCTCCATGCAAAATGCCCCTTTATAGCCCTTTATATTTCTGTTCCATGGGCTGGATTATAGTGCTATCTAACTTTATTTGAATTGGCAGGAAGCTATATCAACATGAAATTCGCTATTCCTACCACTACTTCCTATCCTTCACCTTCACCCTCAGTCATCTTAGAACATAGAACATAGAACGTAGAATAATAGAGCTGGAAGGGACCTCAGAGGTCTTCTAGTCTAACTCCCTGTTTGAGCAGGAGACCCTATACAAGTGGTGGCGAACCTATGGCATCACTCAGAGCCCTCTCTGTGGGCACACGTGCCATTGCCCCAGTCTTGCGTCCCCCCATGGCCCCCTCACCAGCAGCCCCCCGGAGGAGAGTTGCCTCCGGGCGCTGCCTGCGCAGAGCAGCAGAGCAGCACAGCACATGGCAGCCGGGTAGCGGGGACAAGACTCCACCCTCGCGCTCCGTCATGCACAGATGATGCTGCAGGGTGTGGGTGGCCACCATGGCACTGCTGGGCCACCACGACGATCTGCTGCTGTGGACCGTGGAGGCAGTGGGTGGCCCTGCGGGCAGGCGGGGCACAGGATGGCAGGCAGGGTGGGGGCGGGATGGTTTTGGGGCACTTGGTCTCTAAAAGGTTTGCCATCACTGCCCTATACCATTTCAGACAAATGGTTGTCCAGTCTCTTTTTGAAAACCTCCACTAATTGAGCTTCTACAACTTCTGAAGGCAAGCTATTCCACATTGATTGATTGCTCTCACCATTAGGAAATTTCTCCTTAATTCTAGGTTGCTTCTCTCCTTGGTTAGTTTCTAACCATTGTTTCTTGTCTTGCCTTTTGGTGCTTTTGAAAATACCCCTCGGGAAACTGTGGTAAAGCCTAACCAATTTTAACTGATGCTACGCTGATATTGAGCAATGCTTAAGGAAGGAAGAAAACATGTCTGCTTACTCAAAATCTCCTCCTTTTATTTTTCCTTGCATATATCACTCTCAGGTTTTTTGAAGATATGTGAAGGATAGAGAAGTATTTGGATGTAGGATGGAGAAAGGAGAAGTATATGACAGTGGGGTGGAGGTCTTTTCTGTCTAAGATTGCTGTCTGTTTCCTTGTCTGCCAATTCATCCATCCAATTCCATCATCTATATACCATTATGAGTTTTTTAAACCAAATGTTCTTTTCTTAGGGGGCCTTCTTGATGGAATATCTACCCTTGCTAATGTGGAAAAAATTACATTTGATAATGTCCAGATGAATGAGGACACTGCTGACAGATTAGGTAACTTTAGTGAGTGAACCCACAAAGTATCCTATAGAGTTCTGTTGAAATTTATTTAATGTATGTTTCATAATATCTAACCCATATTTTGTATTCCTCCATTTGTTTTTTCTTCCTTCATTTTATCCTGTTGTTAGATTGCATGTTTTAATTTTAAATATTAAATTTAGTATAAATAAGAAGCTGAATATTTTACCATGTATGTAACCAGTCAAGTAATTTTAATCTGAAAAAACAGATTAAAGCAGGGGTGTCAAACTCAATTTCATTGAGGGCCGCATCAGCATTGCGGTTGCCCTCAGGGGGCCGGGCAGGTGTGGCCAGGATGGATGTGGCCCACTGGGTGGGCGTGGATGGAGTGGGTGTGGCCTACTGGGTGGGTGTGGTCAGCTCTACATCGTTCGTGTCAAGGGTGCCTATGGGGGCCTGGGCAGGAGTGGGACAGATATGAGGGTCTCTGGCAGAAGGGGGTGGGACCAGGGCAAGTGCCAAGGCATGGTCCACTGGAGGAGCCTCACTGTTCCTCTCAGGCCATGCGGGGGGGGGGTTGGATGGTGATGCGGGCTGCCCGGAGCCCTGGGCAACAAAGATCAAATGCCCAGCCTGGCCCTTGAGCACCCGCGGCACCAAGCCCAGCCCCACTTTCTCAAGGTTGCTGCTCAAGGTTCTCCTGGTTCCTCGCTGTTTCCAGACAGCCTTGTGGAGCTAAGACTGAACGCGTTTCAGCATAGATGGCCACCACAAAATTGTACATTGGCTCCCGGCTGGCTTGGGCCAGGACCAAGGCAGAGGGGCCCGTTCCCTCACTGTTCCCAGGATGGCTTCGTGGGCCACATGAAACCACTTCGCGGGCCACATCCGGCCCCCAGGCCTTGTGTTTGACATGTCTGGATTAAAGCATCCTGAGTGATTGTGAATACACTGCAGGTTTCTCCTGCTTAGCAGGATATAGGGAGCATATACTGGATTGGTTTGCAAGTCAGTCCTTAAATTAGACACCTCACTTGCTTAGAAATGCATGTTTGAGATAAAATTGGATGTTGGTTGCCTTGAGGTATACTAGCAAAATGTTCATCATATTGAACAATACTGGTTAATAATTAAAAAGGAAGGATGTATATGGCACAAGCATTGTTTCTTATGGCACATCATGTTTTTCCTTTCTTTTGCTTTTCTGCACTTTGCAGAATGTTGCTTTTTCAAAAAGGGAATACTATAGTGTTATGGATATGCAAGTTGTAATAGAGTAAAACTTTTTTTTTCTCAATTTGTTTACAGCTGAAGGATTAAAGAATTTGAAAAAATTGAATTCCTTGCAGTTGAAAGAGCTTACAAATGTTGGAGATGGAATGATAAGTATAGTAAAATCAATATCCTTATATCTTCAAGAACTGGAAGAAATTTATTTAGTTAACTGCTGCATTTCGGGGACTGCTGTAGAAATTCTAGGTAAAGTCCATGTTTTGGTTATTTTAATCCCCTTATTCTATTTATAAGTTACCCAGTAATAACAGCATTCTTGGGGGTATACCAAACTTCTAAAACAAATCATATTCTAAATAGTATTGCTTAAAATTTTAGAACAGATCTTTTTCTCCCCCCCAAAAAAACTATTACTCTCTAGTCTAGATGTTAACGGCCTTGTTGATTGTGAATTTTGAAAAAGGATAGTACCATTAGGTTGAGGGAAGCTACACTGTAGAACAAGAACAGTATTTCAAAATAGAATAACTTTAAAAACATTATGCAGTTCAGACTGTTTATACCACTCTAAGACACTAGTGGCAGCTGCTACAGGTGTCAGACCAAGCTCATATTAGTTGGTATTGGATCCTGTGTGGTGGGAATGCCACCTGAGCTTGCCTATTCAACATTGAACTCTGATGTTTCCCAATCTATAAATCAGCCTTCTTCAATCTGGTATCCTCACTATGTGTTGAAATTACTGTTCTCAGGCTTTTTAACCAAGGTGACCATCTGAAAATGCTTCCCTTTTCTGGGGACCTCCAGATGCTACTAAACTGTAACTTTCAGGATCCTTTTAACAATAGCTTTGTTGGTCAGGGTTTCTGGGAATTAAAATTTCAGCAATATCTGGAAAGCCAAAAAACCCATTCCTCTTTGAGCTGAACCTTCCGTCTGTGAATTATCAGTTCAAGACAGTTTCTCAAAAGGGTGATTCTAAATCGTATCTTGTTATGTCATTCAGACATTTATCTCTGTTTTCATCTTCAGTCTTTCTTCCTATAGATCAGTGATGGCGAACCTTTTAGAGACTGAGTGCCCAAACTGCAACCCAAAACCCACTTATGCATTCTCGAGTGCCGGGTGGGTGTGGCCCATTGGGTGGGCATGGCCCATTGGGTGGGCGTGGCTGCGGTGGTAATGGCAGACTGGGTGGGACTAAAAAGTTCAATCAATCAATTCCAACTTTGCAAGATCTTTTTTTTTCCCTGCGAGAAGTTGAAATTGACTGATTGAGCCTTTTTTTTTTTTTGCACATGGCGGCGGAGGCCTAAAGCGAAAAGGTTTTATAAAACCCAGCTGAAGGCCTAGGACTGGGCCGACAGCGCGCGTGCCCACAGAAAGGGCTCTGAGTGCCGCCTCTGGCACCCATGCCATAGGTTCCCCACCACTGCTATAGATCTTCCAGATTCAGACCTTTTTCTTTATCCCTTTGTATTTAATTTAGTTCAACCCCATTGGATTCTGAGCAAATAGTAAAATCCAGAAAACAATTAAATACGTATAATTTGACTGCTGTTGTTGCTGCTGTTATTATTAGCAATTTATCACAGTGGTCTTTTTTTAACAAAGCACAGATTAATGATCTTATTTCATACTCTTTCCCATACCTATAAGTTAATTCACTGTGTGCTTCTTATTTTATAGTTCAGAATATTTGCAATTTACCCAAACTTTCTGCTCTTGATTTATCCAACAATTTTTTGGCAAATGGAGGAAAAGAAGCTCTTTGTCAATTAGGTAAGAAATATAAATTTTGGTGTCTTGGTCAATAGAGGAGCAATGTTGGTGCAGTGATTAGAATGCAATATTGCAGGTTAACTCTGTCCACAGTCAGGAGTTTGATCCTGACCAGCTGAAGGTGGACTCGGCTTTCCATCCTTATGAGGTCACTAAAATGAGGATCCAGATTGTTGGGGGCAATATGCTGACAGTGTAAACCACCCAGAGAGTGTTATAAAGCACTATGGAGCAGTATATAAGTGTAAGTGCTATTGCTATTGCTATACTCTAACGCAGTGTTTCTCAACCTTGACCATTTTAAGGCATGTGGACTTCAACTCCCAGAATTCCACAGCCAGCAATGCTGGCTGTGGAATTCTGGGAGTTGAAGTCCACATGCCTTAAAATGCTCAAGGTTGAGAAACACTGCTCTAACAAATCTCTATCTTAATTTGGGCCTTGGATTGAAAAGAAAAAATATGCAAGAACGGAAAATATATGTAGTTCAAAGCTAAATTGTTGGATTCTTGTTATTCTCTGAGCTTATTTTGCTTCCTGTGAACATTTCATTACCAGCTAGGTAAAATCAGTAGCATATGGATGAGTGAAGTTTTCTGGCTGCTTTTATATATGATAGCTTTGTCCTATATAACAATACAAACCTAAAACAGTAACGAACATTCTGTAGTATTGAATAAAATTCTATAAAATATATTATAATCATCATCATCACCATCATCAACACCATCATCATCATTATTATTAAATAAGGTCATTTTCTATAAAGTAATTCAACAGAATGCATTTCAGAAATGGGGTAACGATAGGGAAGGCTTGATTGAGAGTTGCAGACAAACAAGCCTAGAACAAATTTTGTGAGCTAAATAGCCTGGTGAAAAATCCTATAATAGGAATGTGGGAACTCTTTGCAGCAAAAAATGGGAATAAAATCATGATTCATATGTTGAACAGGTGATTTCTTTGAAATAAAGCATATTATTTATGCATTGCTTATATCTCTTTAATACTTATTTGCAGACTGTGTTTTAATTGATGCCATAGTACAGTGATGGCGAACCTTTTAGAGACCGAGTGCCCAAATTGCAACCCAAAATCCACTTATGTATTGTCAGGTGCCAGGTAGGCGTGTCCCATTGGGTGGGTGTGGCCCATTGGGTGGGTGTGGCTTCGGTGGTAACGGCAGACTGGGTGGGACTAAAAAGTTCAATCAATCAATCAATTCCAACTTTGCAAGATCTTTTTTTTTCTGCGAGAAGTTGAAATTGATTGATTGATTGGACTTTTTTTTTTTGCACATGGCGGTGGAGGCCTAAAGTGAAAAAGTTTTACAAAACCCAGCTGAAGGCCTAGGAGTGGGGCGACGGCACGCGTGCCCACAGAGAGGGCTCTGCGTGCCACCTGTGGCACGTGTGCCATAGGTTCGCCACCACGGCCATAGTAGATGGCAGCTTCTAGTTGAATTTGCTGATCCCTGTAGAGTTAAACTAAGTCTGATTTGGTTAATCCCCAGATTGATTGCAGGCTACATTGGGAGATTAGAAAAGCATCCTGGAAAAAGACAGAGGGAAAACAGTAATCAGAAGTAAAGGTGAATTTATCTTTTCTTTAGTTGAAAGCTTAAATGTCCTACCAAACATGAAGATTCTTATGTTCCCTTGGGTGGATGAAGTGAATGATTGCCTTGTTAAGTTAGAGGAGTTAAAGAGAATGCCACAGTTGACCAAACTTGGGCTAAAGAAATGGCGAACTACCAACTCTGATGCCAGAATTCTGAGTAAGTACATTTTGCAGTATTTATTAAAAGAGAGACATGAAAACAAGAGTGAAGGACTCAAATGTGGCAGTATGCTGAGTCTAAGCAATTGCTCTGAACCTATGTAAGGGTTATTTGTTCATTTATATAATAAATATAGCCATGTCACTGCTGTGACTCTGGGTGGCTTATAAACAATCAAAAAAATAATTCAAGCACAACCAAAAAATAATGGCAAAGTTTATTAAAAACTCTTAAAATAATGAAAATATTAAGACCATTAAACAATCTGTGGGAAAGCACTATTCATTTTCTCGAAAGCACAACCATTTATCAGGCACTCTACATCACCAGATCCCAGGCCAAGATGACAAAGCTATGTTGTCAGATTCCTCTGGAAGGCCAACAGGATCAGGCCTTAATCTCACCTCAGGACGGATGATGTTCTTGAGGATGGGCACTGCGGCAGAATGGGGTCTCTTCCTGGCTCCTGTCAGATTCCTTTGTACACAGAACCTACCACATGTTGTTTCTGCCAGATCTGATGGACAGATCTGATTGAGGCACTCCCTCAAATACCTCAGCTGATTTTTGCAGATGTTCTGTGTGTGTGTGTATATATATAAGCATGATCTAAATCAGAAGGTTTTTCCTGCTACATTATTGGTTTACCAGGTGAATTCTCCTCAAGTTAATCATAGATATATTGCAAAATATCGTGTAAAATTATTTCTATTTGTAGGTGGCATTTGATAGAAAGGGGTTATGGCACAAGACAATTTTTTATATAATTGTATTATTTAAACTATATTTAAACAAAATATATTTTAAATAAATTCAATGAAAATACAGTCAAAATATTACTATTCATACTTGGTACATGGAAAAAACAGAACTGTATTTTAGCAATACAATGAGGTCTATGATTAATTCGCCAGGGCCAACTCACTGTGGGACAAACCATGGCCGTGGGACAACTCGCTGCAGGACAAGAGTTACACTAGTATCAAAGAAATGGTGGAATAGAAACATTGAAGGAAGGATGCAAAAGGAGGGACAGAATGAAAAGCGAATGATAAAAATTAAAATAATGTTTTTATTTATAATTAAATTGAATTGTTAAATTGTCCTGTGGCGAGTTGTCCCTCAGCAAGTTGGCTGTGGTGAGTTGTCCCATTCCAAATACAATGATAGGCCTCCTTGGGACACACAGTCTAAACTATCTAGATTGCCACATGATTCATAATTCTATGAAACGTCTATGGAAGCATCTTGGAAGAAAACACTCTGTTGCTTTTACACTTTATGTTTTCTAAAAGTCTGGGTATGTTAGAGGTCCATATATATTGGCTCTAATGTTTAGCACCACATGGCCTTCTGATCACACTGTTGCCTTCCACAGGCACATGCGGAAGGATATATTTTGACTTTTCTCCTGGCAGAAATTATTATTTTAATTTGAATAGCCATCTATCTTGCGTAGCAACCCTAGGGGTATAACAAAATACAAAAAAACAATAAAGCAGCAACATACATGTTAGCCAGCTCAGATAAAAATAACACTCTACAATAAATCATAACAAAAACCTCATGTAGTTGGATAAATTTTGCCTATCCCTAAATAGTTCCAGTATATAAATCTCCTCTCTGTTATGGCTATACAAAACTGCTTCACAAATCCTTGATGAGGTGAGATTCTTGCTCTTGAGAATACTCACATAGGATCCTTCAACCTTAAATACTAATTGATTTGATTTTGAGATATAAAGCATTATCTTTGTATTCTCCTTGATATTAAGATTCAGCGTAGGCCATTTTTGAACATTCATTTATATACGTATGATTAAGTCCACACACAATTAGACTTTCTGCATAATCTGAAATTACTGAATGTAATTCAAACGTGTTTTCCTAGGTACTCTTTTTGCAAAAGCATCTTTGACAGATCTCCAGCATCTGGACATGGCAGAAACTTGCCTTACAAGTGAGGGGTGGCTCACTATCTTGAAGGCATTAACACATCTCAAGAAGCTGACATTTCTAGACTTCAGCCAACAACAAGGCTTCACACCCTCTGCCCTCTTAGTCTTGGCACTGGCCCGCCTAATTAACCAGTTGGTTTGTTTACAAGAGATTGATCTGACTGGTTGGCAGTTTGATACACATGAACTGCAAGAAATTAACAAAGCAAAGGAAAGTCATAGGAATGAGTTGCAAGTAATAGTTTCTTCCATCAAGCCACTTCTGGATACAACAATCTGATCATTCCCAGAGCCCTAATGAAGCGCACTTCTAAGCATCTGGACCTTAATATGAAGAACTAATAGATGGAAAAGACTTACAAATGAGAGAAAAAAAAGAATATAAACTTGAAATCAGAAAAAAATGGGAAATATGTATTTTGAAAAAGCACAGACTTTTAAAAATACAGAAGGAAAGCTGCCATTATAAAAAATTTCTTTTATCTGGATTTTAATATACAGTATTATGTATAAACAATTACAATATTCTTTGGGTTTTTTTAATAATAGTAGTCAATCTATTTTGAAAGTCAATTCTAATACTGTCAGTATAAGCAAGATTATATCTGCACATTTTCCTTTGGTGTTTTGGTGCTTTAATTTCCCCCTCTTTCGTTTGATGCGAAAAACAAGAAAGATTATTTTAGAGGTTATTGTGCAATGAAAGTAATCCAAACGCTTTATTCCCTTTTATGACTATTGTATCTCTTGAAAGAAATGTAACATCACAATACAAACAGGTAACTGAAGCCTCTGATCTCATCCCTTAGCTTAGCTGGACCCCTTAGCAAATTTTGAAGTGGTGTGTTATCACCCGTTATGGATAAAAATGAGAGATAAAGAAAGCAAGTTCATTTTTCTTTCCCTAGTCTCCTCCACCTGCTTCATTTCATTATCATCAGCAGTTTCTTGTTTTTAAATAAGAGTCTGACTGGGACAGCTTTTGACCTACATTTAACTGCCATATTTATCAACTGAAGAACACTTTTACTGAGCTGAAGGTTAGATAATGCTAAATTAGGAATCCTGAAATATGTGTACTAGGAAATGCATCAAGAAATACACTTTAGAGCAGCGGTTCTCAACCTATGGGTCGCGACCCCATTTGGGGTTGATCGACCATTTCACGGGGGTCGCCAAGCAAGGCTGTCTGCCATTTTTCCCCCCTTTTCCGGCGGGTGCCTTACCTCCTTTGGGCTGGGCCAGCTGGTGGTCGGCCTGCTCCGTCTCTGCCGCTTGCCAGCTACGCCTCGGCCGGCGCAGGGGGCAGAACCACGCATGCGCGGTGCTCCCGGGCAGGGAAAGTCCTCGACTTACGACCGGTTGGGTAGTCCTCAACGTACGACCGGTTTAGTCCTTGACTTACGACCGGTTTAGTCCTCGACTTACGACCGGTTTAGTCCTCGACTTACGACCGGTTTAGTCCTCGACTTATGACCGGTTGGGGGTCGCGGCATTAAAAAGGTTGAGAACCACTGCTTTAGAGAGAACAGCTTGCAAATCTTCGCCTCCAGGTGCCGCTTCATCGTTCGTAGGATGAGTAGCTCTATAGAGCAGCTTACACCCTCCTGGCAACCTGGAGTCTTTTTGGTACATTGTATTATGGGGTACCTGTGGCAGTTACCTATACAGGCAACCATCTGGGCACATGGAGTTGATATTCCTGCAGAGTGCCTAAAGCGGCCAGTCATGGGCTAGATAGCCAGAGAATGAGATGGGTCAATGTTGACACCCAAAGTGAATGTTGGAAGAAGATACAGTGTGGGTGGCACTGACGGAGGAAAAGTGGGTTCTTCTCTAATCTCAAGTGGGAGCCCTTCTGCGTCAATCAGACTCTGGGTGTTCTTAGACTGCCATGGCACATCAGCAACTGCAATTGCATTGGCTAAGTGAATGGGAGTTTTTCTTCTGTTGCTTAATTGTAGCAGACTTGAAAGAAGTCCAAGGATATAAGGATATGTGGAATTTCCTTGTTCAAGATCAGCTCTCCAATGAAAATCTCTTTCCTTCCTCTTTTAGGTTCAAATAAAAATACTGTTCCTTCAGATTGGCAGCAAGCTATGTAATCATTAGTATCAGCTCCACTGAGCCTTGGGGGGGGGGGGGTTCTTTGAAGCACCTTCATTAATATGGAAAGAAATCAAAATAGAGATTGCAAGACAAGTCTTAAATAGTTAGAAAGAAAGCAAGAGCCTTTGGGTTTCTATAATAATGCTGTGCCAATGTCCATTATTATCAGCCCTTTAAGCCAGACCAGACTAGGAAACCAATGAAATATAGGTCAGTAGTACTTTTATTGTAAAGCTGTGGTATCAGAATCTTGCAAGTCTGAATGTGCTTCCTCTCCTTCCTTTTGTCAAGGTGTGAATTAGGGAGGGACCTGTCTATGATGTTTACTCACATTACTTTCCTGGCCCTGGACTCAGACCCTTTTATCTCATGATTACCTTGGTAGTGATTCTTCTTCCTGTCTTTCAAGGCCATTCCCTTGTCCCTCTATAATTATGTTCTGAGTACCTTTTCTCAGATCAATTAGAAGGGAAATCAAGCAGACCATAGAAATTAACAATGGCTTGTACCAATCCTAGGTACACCTGCTGATATTAGGAACAAATCTTTTTGCAATCACTTCAAGACAAACAATATTGCACAAGTTCTTCAGAGATTATATGATTTCAGAAATAATTTCTGATAATTGTGAATTTCAAAACCTCCTTCCCACTGTTTTGTTTTTCATTGTTCCATCAGTTAAAAATTACTGACTCTGCTTGGAGGTATGGAACTTTGGGGTCATTTTAGTTGGACTCTTTCCCACAAGTGCAATAAAAATGTCCTTAATGCTACTTAGGAGCTTATTAATCAGATTAGAAGAAGGGTTACAGTAGTTGTATTAAATGTTTATCCAATGTTCTAATGTCTAATCTCTCTTTTTTAAGAGAAAAGGGTATGTTGGAAAAGCCACTTTGAAATATAAGTCCCAAACAGCAGTAGCAATTGTTAACCATGGGGTATTGATGTATATTGCTGGATTGTTAGCTAATTAAAATTCTTCTGCAGAAAAGTCATTTCACCCTTGCCTTGACCTACCTCATATGACTGCAGAAGCTGCATGGGATTAGTATAGCTGTATGGAATGTATGGAGTGCTTGATTATCACCTCTTCTCACTTAGCTTGAGTGAGCAAATGGTACAACAGGGGCTGTTAGAGTCATAACATTTCAAACTTGTAGTCCTCAATTATAATGGCCACGAGGAAAATAGGCCTCCTTAAAAAGGCAGAGGGTAGTTCTCAACTCAATGCTCAGGTTCAGATTTGGTTTGGCATTTCCAGCTCATGAGTAGTGGAACACATCAGTGGCCTTGAGGAAAGAAAAGGAGAGATGGTTCCTGGGAAACAATCAGACAAGTTGTGCAGGAGCCCACAATTGCTTAACAGTCCCAAAAAGAAACTGAGAAATAGCTCTCCTTTCTCATCAAACAGTTAAAACTGGCGGCAGGACGTTTTATACTTCCAGATTTGCAAGATTCTGTTCATGTAGCCTTACAATAAAGTAGATTTTGCTCATACATTTCTTTTTTGTTTACCTGGGAGAGCTGACATCACCTACCTCAATTTACTTTCAGTTAATAATAGCCACTGGGGGGAGGGGGTCAACTTTACTGATGGATCACCTTGTGCTTCAGGGGAAAGGGCTGCTTTAAATGACTTGAGGAAGCAAGTAAAGAGAAAAATCACATGTTAGGATCATTCCCCACTTGCACCTAGACCAGGGGTAGGCAACCTTGGCTCTTTTATGACTCGTGGACTTCAACTCCCAGAATTCCTGAGCCAGCATAGCTGAGAAATAGCTCTCATAGCTGGCTCAGGAATTCTGGGAGTTGAAGTCCACGAGTCATAAAAGAGCCAAGGTTGCCTACCCCTGGTCTAGGTGCAAGTGGGGAATGATCCTAACATGTGATTTTTCTCTTTACTTGCTTCCTCAAGTCATTTAAAGCAGCCCTTTCCCCTGAAGCACAAGGTGATCCATCAGCATAGCTGGCTCAGGAATTCTGGGAGTTGAAGTCCATGAGTCATAAAAGAGCCAAGGTTGCCTACCCCTGATTCCTAGACAGATCAGAAAATACCTTGAAAACATTGTGTACTGCCACATCCTGTAACACTGCACTTTTCTCATTCTCAATTATAGGTGAGAAAGGTTACTCCTTAGCTCTATTGCTTGACTTTGTCTTGTTTTACTCTGAAGGTAACAGAGGCAGGAGAGGCAGCAGCTGGGTCTGTAGGGTGTTTTTAAAAATGTCAAGATTGTGACTACAACCAGGTGATCAACACCTGGACCATTTTTGGGCACATCACCATATATGTAGAAAAGGATGCTGATCACATGGTTGAGGCCACCATCTTCACTTTTTTTTTTATTCCCCTGCTCTAAGAGGAAGGATGGAAATTAGGGATGGGGAAAGGTATTTCAAGCTAGTATAATTTACTAATATTTTAAGGGTGAACTTTTTTTAAATAAGGTAATTTTTAAAAATAATAATCTTAAAATTAGGCTAGTAAAAATGCCAAAGAGTAGCAATAAATTAGGATAATTAAAAACGCCAAGGAGTAGCAATAAATAATAATAAAAACATCTAGTTGTGAGCAGTGCGGTATAAATCAATCTTAATAAAACTTAATTTTGATGTGCATTTCACACATTAGATGGCGCTATTTATCCATTTCTGATAAACTAGGGAAAAAAAAGGAGACTGGGTAAATATGCTAGAATTGGCACATATTGCCAAGCTTAATTATTTTCAGGAAATTACTTTTGAAAAATGATGTAATTTATTTTTTCCTAATACTTTAATAACATGAACAATCTCTAGCAAAAACAGCTGTCAAAATTTTAAAATGGAAATAAAAGTATAAATCGAAAAGAGATGTCTAATTATCTTTCCTACAAATCAAGAAAGTCATTGGTCAAGGTCAACAGCTCAGATGGCTTTAAGGGGGAAGTGAGACAAATTCATGGAGCAGAAGACATATTTTAAAAGCTATAGTCATAATTATTAGTTCTTCTTAAGTTCTTAAATACTTTTTATATTATGTTAACTACAAGACAATATGGCCACACAAACATGAAAAATGAAGGGCTGTTATTTGATAGAACTTAAAAGACTTGTATACTTTCTTTTTTGTGCAATTCAATACAATAAAAATATTATTGAATGCTCCATAATATTAAGAAAGCAGAAGCTTGTGTGGATTTTAGCCTACTTCTTCAGGTGCGGGGACCATTACTTTGAAAGAACAATCCATACATAGTTGTAACTTTTTGACACAGAGATGAACATGTGTGAGTACAGTATGTAAGGGTGAATAGCAAATAGAAAAGTCATCTGAAAATGAAATGCAGGCAACAGGAGTAGTATCATTACTTATAATAGCCATTAATCAAACAACTATGGATGTAACTCAGATACTGGCAAATAAATTGACATATGTAGTGCAGTTAAAAGATATGCTTAATCAAGGGAAAATAGTGCTAAGTCATCTGAAGCATCCAGTGGAACAGCTTGCCTTCAGAAGTTGTGGGTGCTTTATCACTGGAGGTTTTAAAAAAAAGACTGGACAGTCACCTGTGTGAAATGGTATAAGGTCGCTTGCTTGAGAAGATGGTTGGACTAGAACAGAGGTCCCCAGCCTTTTGGGCACCAGGGACTGGTTCTGTGGAGAAAGGTTTTCTGTGAACTGTAGAGTGCCTGCATCACACAGATGGGGCTTTGCTTGTTTGTGTGGACCGGTTGCTGGCATGCCGTGGGGGGTTGGGGACCCCTGGACTAGAAGACCTCTTACATCTCTTCCAGTTCTCTTCTGATTGATGGAAATCAGTTTTGAATTCTTTTCATTGGAATAACTCTTCCATTTCATTTCATTTCATTATCTGCTAGAATAAAGCTATGGATGATAGGCATATTTTTCTTCAAGCTACTCGATCTGAACATCTCCAGATGAACACTAGATGGCAGCAAAGAATTTGAGATTTGTGAGTTCCTTTGCTGCCATCTAGTGCTCATCTGTATTTCTTCAGCACAGATCTGCTATGGTGGGATTATCAGGCAAGCAGGATAGGGAAAGAAGCAATGGTTTGTTATTGTTCTCATTTGGGATCTTGATTAATTAAATCACATAAATCACAACACAGGAATATTTTTTTAATATTATTTCTTGTTTTATCATAAAAAGTAAAATAGAAAACAGAAAAACAGACAAAATGAAACAAAGCAAATGCATACATTCAACACTCGCAACAAAAAAAAAGAAAAAATAGTGTACAAAAAAGAAGAAGAAAAATTGATAAAATAAATGTAACATTTAACATCTAGGATCCACCCTGGCTGGGTGCTGAAAAAGAAAAAGCAGTAAATGTATGTATGTATGTATGTATGTATGTATGTATGTATGTATGTATGTATTTGTAGTTTAGGTAGTTTTAGGTTCAGACATGGCTTCCTGACTAGGAACAGAATAGGGGAATAATAGTCCAATATTTCTGGAGAACCGCAGATGGCTGTGGTAGAGAGAGGGTGAGTATGGGAGAAAAGAATGCTCTGCAGTAAATCCAAGAGAAAAAAATATTTAGAGTGCTGTTGCCAATAGATACCTTTGCTCTTAATGCAATCACTGAAAATCAACATATGCATACACGTAAACTCTGAACTGGGTGGCTGTTTTTCAGTTAATTTCCATGCCCAAAATTTTTAACATGGCATTGGGTTATTAATTATGGATTATGGAAATACACATCCAAATAATATTTTGGGCAGAACGGTTAACTAAGATGAGTGGGCTACCAGTAAAGCATAGATCTCAGGACTTGTGATTAAGTGGAACAATTTTTTTTTCTCAGTATACATTTTGGACAGCCATGAATTAACTTCAGACAGTGGATCCTGTGCTGAGTTTAATGAGTTTGTGCTATGAAATTTGGCTTCTATGAGCCTGATATATGCAATGCTTGATCCAGAAAGAAAAAAAGATTCAGATTGAGAATGGGCCTTAAAATGAGAAGGAAAGTGATGGAATTACACATAATACCCTATGCAAGCAGGGGGTTGCTGCTCTTCCAGAACTATTTGGCTTGATGACAATCTATTGTCCCATTTTTTGCCGTTGTATCCCTGGATTGAACAGGAGATGTCAGCAGGACAAATGTGTTGAAAAAGAAATGTGTTTATCGTCCAGCCATCCAAAACTGCGCAGAAAAAATGGTGCAGTCTTATCTGTCTTCAGTGAATTGTAGTAACACACAGCTTAGATGGAGTCTCAGCATGAATCTTGGCGGTGGATGCTGCAAAGTTTGGGAAGCATGAATAAAGGTATTTATTCCTGGGGAAAAAAAATAATATGAGACCAATTATTTTCTATGGAAACTGGAAAATAAACACCCAAACTGGCAGCCAAACATCTCCTTTCTGTTTAAGAAAAAGACCAAGTGAAAGGTTACTTTGTAATCTTCACTGCTAAAGTGTTTATTCAGTTAAATTCCACATTAGCTTTTCTTAGACAAACACAGAGAGCTTGATAGAACTTGCTGCGAAGTCAATGCAAAGAGTCTCTTTGACTTCCGTGGAAGCAAGATCATGCCCACAGGGACACTTTTCTTTGGGGGGTCCGGTTAGCCCAAATCCACAACTCACTGAAAGCCAAATATTTGGCTTCATTCTGACATGGCACCATTCAAGTCAATAGCATTTAAATTTCTTTAAATCTGAAACATTTGCAAGTTGCTGACCCGGCCTGTGTGAAACCCAAAGTTGCGAATGAATTTTAAAGATGGCCGTGGCTCTTCTTTTCCTGCAGTTGAATTTCCAGGTTAACTGATGACCAGGAGGGAAATTTCTGAAGAAATGTTGGTCCCCCAACCTCTCAATACTGAAACGTCAACATTTTACTGATACCCAAAGGTGCTTTTCAAAAGGCAACTGGACTTTCCTGCTTTTTCCCCCCCTTGAAAACATTTTGCTTCTCATCCAAAAAGCTTCTTCAGCTTCTTGGATGAGAAATGAAACATTTTCAAGGGAAAAAACCAAAACGTCCAGTTGCCTGGAGATTGAGAATCTCCACAGACACTTTACAGACACATGTTACCTTGGGAAAAACGGTGGTGCTAAAACGTGATCCTAAATATATAGGCCTAAAACATGTGGAATGACCATTTAGAAGCTACCTGACATTTCATGGTTTGGTTGAAATTTAAAAGGGCATGTTGGATTCAGAAGAAAGAAGAGCTCTTCAATTAGGCCAGATAAATAAAATAAATAACATACAGGCCCTGAAAGTCCTGTGCTTTATACTTCCTTGCCCCCACACTGTGCTTTGTCCATAAAGATTTTGAGGAATGATGACCAGTCACATTTATTTTCATAAATATGAATAATTAACTGTGTTCAAGATAGATCTTTGATCTAGAAGTTCAGTGAAAGGTGGGCTGTGGGGCTTTTCACACTCCCTTCTCCTGGGACAAAGTCTTATTTCATTCTTAGTAAATATAATTTGGTTATGACTGCAAAATATGTACATTTTTGTTTGGATTGTGCCCCTGGGGGAAGAATTAGGAGCATATACTCTTTATTTACTTGAACTAGTTTTAGGCTGGATACATAATGCACTCAAGGGAACTCATAAGGTCACACAACATAAATAATTAGAACTAGTAACAATAGAAGAGAACCAGTTTGGTGCAGTGATTGAAAGTCCAAGACTAAAAACTGAAAATCAGTAAGTTCTAATTCTTGCTTTAGGAGGTAGGGTCCTGGGAATATGTTTTAGTTTGTAACAGGGGTGTCCAACCTTGGCAACTTTAAGATTTGGCTGGCTGAGGAATTCTGGGAGTTGAAGTCCACAGGTCTTTATATATATAGATAGATATTTTATTAAGTTTTTAGTTACAAATCTTTATATATATATATAATACACATAGATATTTTATTAAGTTTTTGTTACAAATCTTTAGTGCTTAATAAACAACGTGTTGTCTGGATTCACATATTTGACATTAATAGTAATGCAACTTCCATTTTTACTCTCTTTTCCGCTTTTCTAGCCATTTATAAAGATCATCCCATGTTTGAAAATATTCTGTATCTTCTTTCCCTTTCATTTTCAATATAAGCCTATCCATTTCCGCACAATCCAAAATATTTCCTAATTATATCTTCTTCCGGTGGTGTTTCTTCGTTTTTCCAATACTGTGCAAATGTAATTCTCGCTGCAAAGTCCACAGGTTTTAACGTTGCCAAGGCTGGACACTCCCAATTCATAAGATTGAAAAAGTTAAAAACCCACCCTCCAGGTTAACACTTGTCAGGAACTCCTTCCACCAAACATCTTTTTCATGGGCTCATGCTGCACCTGCAGAGGTCAGCTGTGAAATCCTGGTCCTACATGTGCCAAAAGATCTTTCTGTTTTCAGATTCTAACTACGGGTACTGCAGGACTTTAACTGTCATGCTCTCCAGCTTCATCCCAGCTAAGGTTTATTCCATGCTTTCTTCACTCAGGTCAACTGTTTTGATATGCTGGGTGGTGAAATCCAGAAAGCCCTTTGCAAGCTTTGACACTGACTTCATTGTAGGTTTGCAATGATTTGTACAGTCTTCTCCTCTTTCTGGCTGATTTAACCTACGTGGGTCGAGTTTTCTATCTAGCGCTTTGACCCATTGAGCTTCTTTCTTCACAGCAATTAGAAAATGCACACCGAAATGTGCATTTTCCATAGGTTCACAGAGAAGCAAGTGTTAAAGGTGAACTAATCTGTTTGCATAGGCCAGCCTGCTGCATCAGTCAAGTGGGCTCTGTCCTAGTTGCCAGCAGAAGCCTCCCAGATCTGTCTACTGCATTCAACAGCTGCCAAAAGGTTGTTGCTAGAGTAGCTGGATTCTCTCACAAGGCAGACTTTTCATAGCAAAGCAAGAAGCCATTCAAGTTCATCTATGGCTGCTAGTCTTCATGGCTTTTTAAACATCTGCCACAAACTGTACTGTGGTGGGTCTGTAGGAAATCATGCCAATGCTTCATTCATGGGGGGCACAAAAGGATTCCAAAACATGATTTGCTGTCTTCAAGCCAGTCAGCCACAATGTGTGTTTGAAATGCTGGTGATCAATGCTTATTATGGGGGCATTATATTGTAATAAATTGAAGAGGAAAATTTGCTGCTGTTTTAAAAAGAAAGAGATTTAGGCAGGAGTGTGTAGTCCCAGCCTGGACACAGTCCATTTCTATAGCCATGCCTGCTGATTCAGGCTCTCAAAGGACATTTTTTTTCATTAATAAGCTCTGTGGCTGTACAATCCACAGGATTTGCAAGTTGAGAGTGTACAGAAAAAGTGAGAGGATGGAGAAAGACATTGCACATTCACTTTGCAGCCACTTGCATAAGACATTCTGAAGAAGCGTGCAAATAAATTAATTTAAGATTATTTATTTTGCACATATATCTTTCACTTTGAAAAGATATCATTAAATCATAGAAATCCTAGAACAGTGATGGCAAACCTTTTAGAGACCGAGTGCCCAAACTGCAACCCAAAACCCACTTATTTATCACCGGATGCCAGGTGGGCATGGCCCACTGGGTGGCCGTGGCTGTGGTGGTCATGGGAGATTGGGTGGGTGTGGCCAAGGTGGGCGTGGTCACTTCAATGTTGCTCGTGGGGAGGGACACCTGTGGGGGGTGGGCAGGGTTGGAGATCCAGGGGTCTCTGGCAGTGGAACAGGAGGCAGGAGACTTGTCCTGTGGGGTGAGGTGAGGCAGGGTGGGGCTGCAATTGCCATGGGGCAAGGCAAGGGCTGGGGTGGATGCTGCCTGACACCATCGCCCCCCCCGCACACAGAGGCCAGAGAGCGCATGGGGGCCGACAGTGTCCGTCAGCAACTACAGCCTGCCAGCCCCTCAACCAGCGCACTCTGGGGCTCTGCAGCCCATCGCTAGCAGTTCAAAGAAGCCACCTCTGAGCTGGAAGGCTGGCCGACAGCTGAGGAGGCGATGCAGTGGGTCGTGCCGGGGAAAAGGAGAGCATGTGAGGCCAGGAGGGACGGGACAGGGGGAGGGAAACCAGCCGTGCCGGGATGCATCCGGCCATGTGGGACCTCGGTGAGTTAGCAGGTGGCTGGTTGAAGAGGGACAGTTGCCATCTCCAGGGCATGGCGCGCATGCCCACAGAGAGGGCTCTGAGTGCCGCCTGCCATAGGTTCGCCACCACTGTCCTAGAATCATGTGGCTGGAAGGACCTTGCAGATCTTCTAGTCCAACCTCTTGCCCAAAGCAGGAGTCCTTCTTCCATCCCAGACAAATGACTGTCCCAAATGACAAATGACTGGAGCACTCACAACTCTCTCATTGTCAGAAAATTCTTCCCTTGTTCCAGGTTGGTTCTCCTTTGCTTCTTATCCTACCCTCAGATTCTTTGGAGATCTTTGGAGGACTTGGTTCAGGAGTTATGTAGCTTATTAAATATTTAATTTACAGTACAATAGTTAAATATTTATTTGTGTTTAACAGCTTATTTATATTTAACAACAGTGATTAAATATTTATTTAACAGGTGATTTCCTAGATTGAGAATTTTTTATTTGGATGCTAATTCAGTCTTTTTTTTTTTTAAACTGGGGATTGAGTTTGCTATGAAATGCATGAATTAAATGCAACTCTCTCAGAGTAAGGTGACAGGAAAGAAATGTGGTGCAATTTAATTGCAGTTTAGTAGCAGAATATTTTCTTTCCAGAGGCAAAGGAGACATTTTTCATTGCTAGCAGAAATCTAATTTTACAGGGGGGGGGGGGGGGGGAAACAGGCTGTACAAGGCAGGGGATAAGATGGAGCCACTTTTAACATTTGCTGATGGTCTAAGGGCTCCTTCTCTTTCTTGTTTGTTTTTTTCTTCTTATTTCTGGGTATTGTACTGATATTGGAAATCATTATTTCTGGAAACACTCTTGCTTTTGATAAGGCAATTACCAAGAAAGTGAGTAGGTTCTAATTACTGATGTCTTGCAACTGTTTTCTTTCCCTTTTGACTGTTTTGAAAAATAGTGAAAAAGAAGAAATGATGCTATTTAACTGTGAGAAAGGAAAATAAACCAGAAATTAATTATGTTATAGGAACATAAATCAACACTGGGGCAATTATTACATTGCCAACATTGCAGTGGTTATTCTGTAGTTGGTAAGCAATAAACAATCAGAAACAGCAAATAGGAAATACTTTATTAAAAGTACAGAAACTCTGAGAAATCTCAATAGTGTCTTATCAGTCAACACTGGATATATCCCTGTTGTTGCACTTAAGATTTATTATGAAAAACAAAAGCCCACACGTTTGAAAAAAAAAAGAGGGATAAGAATATAGAATTCGTTGATTTGTGGCAAAAAGTTATAAGCAATGTAAAGCACATCTATTCATCTCTACTCCCAACTTACAAATGCATTTTTTATATACAGTGTGGACTTTCCTCCTGGTAAATGTGTAGGAGATGGTAGCTAAAGTTTTCTGCATCACAAAAGCAATATCACTGTGAAAAGGAACCACAACTTGGCATCTTATGATAGTATGGATATCAACGATTGTTTACACATGCATAAGCATAACTAAAGGGTAAAGATGATAATCATTAGAGCAGCGGTTCTCAACCTGTGGGTCGCGACCCCATTTGGGGTCGATCGACCATTTCACGGGGGTTGCCAAGCAAGGCTGTCCGCCATTTTTTTCCCCTTTTCCGGCGGGTGCCTTACCTCCCTTGGGCTGGGCCAGCTGGTGGTCGGCCTGCTCCGTCTCTGCCGCTTGCCAGCTACGCCTCGGCCGGTGCAGGGGGCGGAACCATGCATGCACGGTGCTCCCGGGCAGGAAAAGTCCTCGACTTACGACCGGTTGGTTAGTCCTCGACTTACGACCGGTTTAGTCCTTGACTTACGACCGGTTTAGTCCTTGACTTACGACCGGTTGGGGGTCGCGGCATTAAAAAGGTTGAGAACCACTGCATTAGAGTGATTTGTTTAGTTGGGGGGGAGGCATTCAGAGCCATGCTTTAACATCATTAGTCTGATCAAATTTAACTCCCGGTGATATGCTAAAAGCACCGCCAAGGAAGGATCCCACTCACATTGGGGAGTCCTCAGACTTGAAGAGACTATGGGAAGTACCACTACCCATGAAACAATCCCAGGTGGGAGAGACTTGAAGACGATGAGAGTTCAAGCAAGCTCATACTCTATTATCTAGCAGCAGCACAAATCAGTCTTGTCTCTCTTGACCAATTTGGTTCTGGATGACCAATTTGGTTCTAGATGAGCAGTAGGAAAGAGAAAGTGAGAGAAACATGTCTTGGTTTCCTGGACCACAAAGTAAAGACTTTTCTCCTATTATTATCTGTATCCTGAGAGCCCTCGGTGAATCAGTTGGCAGCGTATCTCTCATTATGACTTCTAAAGAGAGAGGAAGCACCTTCAACAGTAGTCTTAATATCACAGTACAAATTGTTTATACATTGCATTTTAGTAATTTTAATTTAAAAATCTTCTGTTTATAATGTCTTGCCTTGGGAAAGCTTGGTTATGGAAAAAATTACTTAATTTTTTTGTAAGGTAAAATCTGGACAAATTACTGATATTTAGTAAATGCATTAAGTAAACAGACTGTAAATCCTCTTTACTTAAATGCTTTTTAAGTGTATTTACTTACTAAGTAAAAAGTGTACATATTCTACAGAAAGTTGCTCCCCCAGCTGGATGTAGCTTGTAAACTACCTGTTCGACTATATTTGTATTTTAAGTGATTTACTTTTCTGCTTACTCCAGTATCTTGTACTATTTCATATTGCAATATTTTTCACTGTTGCAAGCAAACCAGATCAATAAATCAATATCTGGATGAAAATCTTTCTGTGGAAATCAAATGAGTAATAGCAAATCTTGCAATAAGGTCACCTTGTCGTCAGAATCTAGAAGAATAAAAAAACAAGCAAAGTCCTGCAAGAAAATGAAGATTGGCCTGTGGTTGATGGAGATCAGCGCTCTAGGTATGTTCAGCTGGGGGGTACATTTTGCCCTAATCCCATCTCAGATTGTGCTCCTCATGGTGATGGAGAACCTATAGAGAGATGGTGGTGATGGCAGTAATCTGTTGGTGTAGATGAGCTGTTCTCTACCTAGCTGATGAGTGGTGGCTGTCTGTGGTGGTTCAGCAGAAAGAGCAACAAGAGAATGCTACTTCCAATTTTGCCCTCCATCTGGTGCATGGGACAGAGCATTTGCTAGCTAAATTAGGCTAGCATGACTGCATTGCCAAGGATACAGGGTTGTGAAGATTGGAGCCCTTGTTGGAATGAGTTGGGGGTAGAGTTCTCCAAACTGATGGTTCTGAAGCTGTCTTCTCTAGGCCAGAGTTTGAATGGCTCAGGAGTTCTTGGCCACCATGGATCTGACCCAATTTATCAATGGCCCAACTTATAATAGTAGTCACACATTACACATATGATTTTTGTCCTGGAGCAGTGGCAACATGATGTAGGATTGGGGGTTGTTAATATCGATACCTTGCTGCAGAGACATCATTCCTTTTTTGAACCTGGCATTCTCCTTGTTGCAAGGGAAGAAGGACCTTTTTTATTTCCCCCATGCCAGAAATTTAATGGACCGCTCAGATTTCAGAGGCAACTTGGGGTTATCCCTGAAGCTCTGGTGTGCAGTTTGATTGAGACGCTGGTCACAGCTTGAAACGAGCATGTGGTTAGGCACTGGATCAGATCAGGCTATGCAGAATCTCTATTTCATAGATCATGTAGAACTCCCTGGCTTACAGAAACACTGAGAGAGATGAAATTATTCAAGAGATGCCCTAGAGCAGTGGTGGTAAACCTATGGCACGCAGCCCTCTCTGTGGGCACATGAACCATTGCTCAGCCCCACCTTCCCCCGCGGACCCTCCTCACCAGCAGCCCCCCTGGAAGAGAGTTGCCCCTGGGTGTGGCCCGTGCAGAGCAGTGCAGCCAAGGATATGGCAGCCGGGCAGCAGGGACAAAGACTCAGCCCTCACACCCCATTGTGTGCAGATGATGCTGCGGGGCAGAGATGGAGGGCATGGCTGCCATGGCGCTGCAGGGCCACTTGGGTGATCTGCAGCAGGCTGTGGAAGCTGTAGGTGGCCCTGTGGGTGGGTGGGGCAGGGGGCAGAGCGGAGGCAGGGTGGACGGAACAGGTGGGGTGGAGTGGGCAGGGAGTGGGTGGGCGGGGTGGTGGTGGTTGGGCACTTGGTGTCTAAAAGGTTCACCATCACTGCCCTAGAGCACCACTGGAGAAAGACAAAGAGCTAATCTGATGGGACACCGCTGCACATCTTTATTAGGACTGCTCTTTTGGTCATTACAGTGATGAAGAGAGCTTACCTTATTGGGTCCACAATTCATTCTCCTGTGGCCCTATGTTAAATTAGATTCCTCTGAGTAAGGAGGGATTAAGAGAACCCCTGGAAGATTATGCTACACAACTATCAGATAAACTTATTCAGGGTTGCTTTATGTTGGACTCTGGTTGAGTTAACTGGTCCAGAACGCAGAGGCACATGCAGTTTTGGGAACCCTACTTTTCTCAGTGTACTTGCTCCCAGTTTGTTTTCAGGTGCAATTCAAAGGCTACCACCTTTAAAGTCATGCATGACATGAGGCTGGGTTATTTGAGGAACCTAACCTCATGTCACACATGCTCTTCTTGAGAACATTTACCTATCCCAAAGTGTAGTTAGAATGGACTTTCTGGAGGCCCTTTATATTAAAATGTTGTTCTGAAGGGACCTAAGGATGATTCTTTTGTATAGCTGCACCAACTCTATGGAACACATAGCCTTCCATGTGAGATATAGAAGGATTTGCCTTCCAGAAGCTGTTAAAAACTGGCTCTTCCCTGAGCCATAAAGGGTGAGTGACTCCAGCATTTTTTGGGAGAGAGAGAGTTATGGTGCTGGTGGTATGTTAATCTTATGTTTTTATTATTTGTGTGTTTGCTGCCACCCAGGCTTGTTTTATATAATATGGGTGGCCATATATATTTTTCTAACAAGAATAAATAGATACTATGTCATAGTCTTTGACTTTATCCCAGAATTTTCTATAAAGGAGAGGTTGGAGGTGTTCATGGCTGGTTTAACAGTAGTAAAGAAGGAAATAGCAAACTATTCCACTAGCATAAAATTATTACCATCTGGATTTATTATCCAGACAATCTCCATTTGATTGTGCTGAATTATGTACATTTGGTAAACATTGCACATGGACGGTATTATTAATATTGCAAACTTTGTAAGAAAGTGAGGTCATAAGTATAAGATTAGACTAGCAGAAGAGAGGGCAGAATTCCAGCAGATAACATGAAGAACTTGCAGGGCTGAAGGCTTTGAAGGTCAGCTCCCACATGGACCAAAGTTAATGCTGTCACTTGATGGAGTCTGTCCAGCAATTTACAAAAGTCACTCTCTTACATTTTGGCTTTCACCCAACAACTGAACAGCACAACTACAGACAGGATATTCCTATTTTTGGCTGAGGAACGGTTTGCCTTTCTAGCTGAAGTGGAGACCTTGCTTGCAGTTGCAATATACACATGAGGAGTAATCTGCAAACTTGCTTCCATTTGCAATCTAGGCAAATGTTGGCTGATATTAACAGTGTGCACCCACCACGCTCAGCTGAAACAGATTGCAACCATGCTGACTGGCAATTTTGGAAATTGTGGTTGTGAATTATCTGAAGAGCACTAGCTTGGGAAAAAGTTACTGTACCTTAAGAGTGATTCCTGGTTTCTAGGCCTTTTAGTGCCCATTGGGATCTGGTACTTATTGCCCTCATTTGTTAGAAGACCCTGGTGAGGTCGACTAAAACATGTTTAGTTTTGGAGTGCTTTGAGATTGAAATAGGTTGATCTGGCCATAGTGGAAAGGTTTCAATGTTGGTAGGACCATTCTGAAAATGTTTCAGGCTTGAAGCCAGTATTCTGTATTTGAAAGGAGACAATTTTTTGCTAAGAACATCTGCAATATGACCAGAATGGGTGTTTCAACCTCAGAGCATTTCAGCCTCAGAATGGAACGCTGCAAGTTTCAAATATTTAAATCTAAAAATATGTTGCACATCAGGAGTCCGTGCTGTATGTCAGGGGTCCCCAACCCCCGGGCCGCACAAACAAGCAAAGTCCCATCTGCAGGATGCAGGCAGCACATGAAACCACGCCCCCTCTGGTTTGCAGAAAAGCCTCTCTCCACAGAACCAGTCCCTGGTGCCCAAAAGGTTGGGGGCCACTGCTGTAAATGAAGCATATCATATCATTATCACAAATCTTTCATTGCAAAGCTGACAGAGCAGGGAGCGACTGGAGTCATGTAAAGTAAGAAGGAGCCTGTAGTCATTTCTCCTATGCTGTAATAACCAAGAACCATACCACCACCAAACAGGGACAAATAGTTGCAACTAATTCTGAGTCCTAAAAATGGAAGTTTCCCCCCAATATATATTTTTAGCAGGGGCCTCATGCATTGCCAGGGCCCCAGAATATACCCCTGCAGGAAGAAGTGTTATACACTCTCCCAGGTTTGGCTAATGGCCATTTGGTCACTCATGCATTGACATCCTGTTAAGGCACATCGATCTTATAAGCCCCCCTTGGTTTCCATCTGGATTTTCCAGATAGATGTAACACTCAAGACACATACAAATCACTTTCAACTGAATGCTGAGATCCATCAGGTCTTTGGAATACACGGAGACCCAACGATTGCTCTTTGTCTCTCATTCACACACTTGCCCACTTACCCACATCCTTCTTAACTAAGTTTCCAGGCACTAGCTAAAAAAAGGGTAGCTAAGGCTGCATCCAGGATGACTCAAAAAGTGGGAAAGCATTAGGCTTCTCCTGATCCTCAAAAGTTCTTGCTTTGTTGATTGACAAGTCTGGGAGCTATCAGTGGAAATGTGTTTAGGCCCATCCTCCTTTGTCTGTTTTGGGTGACATTTCTCCTTTGATTCCTTGAGTTCTTGTTTCCTTGTTTTCTACTTCATGAAGGGATTTCTTTTTAATAAGATTCCTGGCTTTTGTCCTCTGCTTATGGGTCTGCTTTATCTTTAGGTTATGGAAGCTTCAGCCTAGTCTCACAGAAGTATCATTAAACTGGGTGCTAAAAAGTAACCAAAAGGGCTAGAAGAAATAATTTTCACATTTGGGGATTATTTGAGTGCAGGCTCCATACCTGGAGAGAAAACATAGACAGGAAAAGGTTCTTTTTTAAAAATAGCACAAGGAAATACTCATGAAGTGCTGTAACCTCTACACTTTCATTGGAATAGTTATGACTTAGACGAAGCAGGCATAACCAACAAATAAAGATTATTTTTGTAATGAAGTAAAGGTGAATAAACATGCGCTTTTATCCACTCTCCCAAAATAAATTGACATCATTCATTTGTTTATTGATTAAGTTTCAGATCATAAATCACAACCTTCCTGTCTTAGTGTTCAGAGTCTTCTACCAATTCCTTGTCTCTGTTAACCTTTCCTGCTTTGTCACTGAAAATAATGAAAATGTGAGATAAAAACATTAACATGTCAAACTATTATTGGTCCTTGAAGTCACCAGAACTCAAGCTGAACTTGAAGAAAACTTTACCTTTCTTTGATGAAATTGTATTTTGTTTTTGAAAAAAATGAGACTGACAATGCGCTTTGATTTTTTGGGGGGTCCTCTTAAATAGGCCAGGTGGGAAGAAATTCTTGCATGAAATACTGGAATCATAATGAGAGATTCAGGCAAGTAGCTTAGAGCTGGCAGGCAGAGTAGAGATCTCCAGGTGTTGGAGCTTTGTGGGTATATTCTTTCTGTGTTTACATGTGCCTTGGGGATGTGCCCCGGGGTGTATGCTTTTGGCATGGCTAGGCATATATTAGTTGGCATAGTAATGTTGGTCAAAAAGTTGGGGACATCTCTATTCTTAGCACCATATGATGGTGTTGGGAGACATGGGTACTCTAACACACAGGGATAGAATTGGGAATAAATGAAAGCATTAAGAAAGCTTGAATGTGACATGAAAGTCGGTTAAAAAAAATGCAACAAAAGTTATGTCGCTCCTTGTAGGACCAGATTAAGGGTGGCAAAAAAAATCCACCCCTCCTTTTTTTTCAATTACAATGATTTTTGCTTTGCCCCTCTGCTAAGAAAATACTAACATCTTAGAGCAGTGATGGCAAACCTTTTAGAGACCGAGTGCCCAAACTGCAACCCAAAACCCACTTATGCATTGTCAGGTGCCGGGTGGGTGTGGCCCATTGGCTGGGTGTGGCCCATTGGGGTGTGTGGTCCATTGGGTGGGCGTGGCTGCAGTGGTAATGGCAGATTAGGTGGGACTAAAAAGTTCAATCAATCAATTCCAACTTTGCAAGATTTTTTCCCCGTGAGAAGTTGAAACTGACTTATTGAACCTTTTTTTTTTGCACACGTTGGCGGAGGCCTAAGCGAAAAGAGTTTATAAAATCCAGCTGAAGGCCTAGGACTGGGGTGATGGCGCGTGTGCCCACAAAGAGGGCTCTGAGTGCCGCCTCTGGCACCCGTGCCATAGGTTTGTCACCACTGTCTTAGAGATTCCAAAATGAGAATCTAGTCAGTTTTTAAAACTGTGCTGCTTTCCAAACACTCATACCCTGAGAAATCAAATCCTGTGACTGACTTTAAATATCAGGAACACTGGCATTATCACAGTTATTTACAGAGTTATTTGCAGAGTTATTTTTAGGAATGATTATCACTGAGCAATTAATGAACTACCGGTATGTGTCAAACTTGACTCCATAGTTGCCTGCACCTGCTTTTGCTGGCAGTTTGCCAAACAGTGACAGAGGAGGGTGGTGAATTCCTAAGAGGGAGGGAGGCTATGGAATGCACGAGAGCCTTCTGTTGCTGGAGAGACGTTATCCACCAAGGTCAAGTTATGAAGAATGTTTGAATGACACAGACAGTTTTTTCCAAAACAAAAGAATCGAACTCAATTGGTGAACTATGAACTGCAGGGAAAAAAGGGGTTTTACCTATGTGGGTTTTTGTGGGAAAATCCCAAAACTGACTTTGCTTCTGCTTCTTTGCTTCTGGATCTTTCAATAAAGCTACACTCTTGGTCATCCTAAAAAACTAGAAGTTTCTTTTTTTGAATGTGCCAAATGGGATGGTTGACATTATGGTGTATTGCTACAATATTTAGACATCAAAGCAAGGTTTACTCTTGAGGTTTGCACAGATCTTAATAAGTATTTCTGGTGGATTTTCATTTTAAACAAAAGCATCTAAAATGTAAAATGTCAGTAATGACTTATAAAAAGTTGTGGTGGACAGTTTTACAATATGAATTTATTCCTGGAATCAGGTCTTTGGATAGACATTACAGGTAGTCCTCGACTTACAACCACAATTGAACTCAAAATTTATGTTGCTAAGCAAGACATTTGTTAAGTGAATTTTGCCCCATTTTACAATATTTCTTGCCACAGTTGTTAAGTGAATCAGTGCAGTTGTTAAGTTAGTAACATGGTTGTTACTGGTTTCCCCACTGATTTTGCTTGTCAGAAGGTCACAAAAGGGGAATCACATGACCCCTGGGCACTGCAACTGTCATAAATATGAGTCAGTTGCCAAGCATTTTAATTTTGATCACGTGACTGTGGAGATGTTGCAATGTTCATGTGACAAACAGTCATAACAGTAACAGTACTTTTTTCAGTACTGTTGTAACTTTGAACGGTCACTAAATGAACTGTTGTAAGTCAAGGGCTATTTGTGGGTTGCAAGTGGACAGTAGTGTGTTTTGAACAACTACAACAGAATGGGAGCCAGTTATACCCATTTCTGGAGATGTCAGAGCTGAGCCCGTTGATATATGCGCTATTTACATCCTCCACTGTAGTCTACAGAAGGTTCTTTTGAGCAGCTTATGGAGAGTATATGGCCGTCTTACTGAATTAGCTACCAGTCTGTTCCTGATCACCACATGTTCAGGTCCTGGTGGTGACTTATACCACCCCCAAACTTCTTTCCCAGCTTCCCCAGGCTTGAAGATCTTGACAGAGGAACTTCTCTCGGCATTGCCACTGTCACAGACATGTTTGGTGGAGATGTGAGAGGAGATCTTCCAAGGTGTTGCCACTCCTGGCAGAGGGACACCGGCTACTTCCTTCTCAGTTTTCTTGGTTGAGCTGCAAGCAAACTATTTTTATTCAGGCAGGTTGGCTGATTTTCTGCGTGGCTCTTGTTTTGTTTATTAAGGTGCTTTTTGTAATGTTTTCATGTCTGTGTTTTTTGTTTTCATTTTTTATTTGCAGCTGGGAGCATGATTTGTGGATGGGAAGGCAGGCTATAATTAATGAAACAAAATACTGTGCAAGTTTTATTTATTCATTCAATATATTCCACTAAGTGTCCAGGCATTTTTATTTCTGGTGCAGGGTGGAAATTTTTTTCCTTTCCATTTTACCCTGTGTTACCACTTAGCCACAAAGCTTTCATGCTTGGGCCTATTTATTTCTTTTCATTCCTAAAAACGTTTTCTATCTCTAAAATGAGTCCCAGTGGAAAAAATGTGGACCAAGGGATGGCTGGAGCAGCACTGCTCTTTTTTAGTTCTAGGTACCTACTAGATGCCATTTCATTTTCAAATATGCATGTGCCAGAACTGCAAAACACAAAGGTATATGCACACACACATACACACACAGATTAAAAAAAGACAAAGTTTTTTTTAAGAAATTTTCTAAATTGATTTCTTTGAACCCAGTTAAGCATTTGGCACTAAGCTAAGTAAGAACTTTTACTTTCATGTTTGGTCGATTTTGAAACTACTCCATATGGTTTATGCTTAGCAATCTGTATTGTGCCTTGACATTTCCAAAACTAGACTGAGGAATTTTATCTTTCTTTTGCTAAGAAAGCAAAGCTATCTTTTGAAACCTTTGAAATCTGCATGCATTTTTTTTTTTTTGCTCCAAAAAGTAACTTAGATCAGAGGTCCCCAACCTTTTAGGCACCAGGGACTGGTTCCGTGGAGAAAAGTTTTTCCATGGACCAGAGAGTGCATGGTTTTGTATGCTGGCTGCATCCCACAAATGGGGCTTTGGTTGTCTGTGCGGCCCTGTTGCTAGCATGCCATGGCCTGGTACCGGTCCATGGACCGGGGGTTGGGGATCCCTGACTTAGATAATTTTTTTTTTAAAAAAATCAGACCTGTAGATCAATTAAAGCGTAGAGCAGGTTGGGCAGGGTTCACTCAGTAGATTGACTGTGCCTACAAATCTATATTTTATGGCTGCTACAACTCCCAGAATATTGCTATCAATAGTCACTGGCAAGTATCTGCCCAATAGAGGCATTTGCACCAATTTGTAGAAAACCAAAGAAAGATGCCTCCTGAAACAGAACAAAAAGTCCAACCTTCTCTCTCCAGCTTTTGATTTTTAAAAAAGAAAAAAGTCCAGCCCCTGTTTGTGTAAAAATAGTCCTAAGAGAAATAGCTTACCATTACCTTATTCCAGGACATCTTTTGGCTTCCCAGTTTTGCTTATAGACCTGGGACTCCCAGGCAGTTCATATCTACATCCTAACAAGGACTAACCCTGATTAGTTTCTGAGTCAACAAGCATAATCTGGGTGCTTCTGCTAGCCAAGTCAGTTCTATATACACTTACTTGAACTGTGATCTGTAAAATCGGACACTTGGAAGAGAAGGACCCGGACAGCAAATTAGTGAAGAAGTCAGAGGTAAACAAAAATCTCCCTACTTATCACATCTTTGAGGTATGCCAGGTCTTGGAACCGACAACGTATGTTATGCCAAAAGAATCATCGTGGGGTTACTTTGAGTAAAGCATTTTTGTATCCTTGGACTTTTACTTAATGGTTCTTGCATTCTTTTATCAAGATGATCTCCATCTCTTCTACACTACCTGTGGCCTGTTTCACCACCCTCTGAAATAATGCAGTATTATTTCAATATGGTGGAATCCATGCTGTTGGAGTCCATGGCATCAGCTGGCTAGCAGAGTCTCATATGCGTTGACTTGGCAAATTGGCAACGACTCCAAGGGGTAAAGAGAAATAGGCAAAGTCTTTAGCATAACTTCCCATAGACAGCCGGCCATATCATTCTACCTATTAGGAGCATCTGGGGAGACAGGTTCCTATAGCAATGATAAGACCAATCTGTGATGCAAAATGGAAGCCCTCCCCTGCTCATTCTCCTCCAACACCCCCCCCCCCCCATGGTGTATGTGTAGATGGTTTGAAGCAGTTTATAAATGCAATTAAAAAGAAAGAAGTGAAGCTACTAGACCATCATCTTTGCTGGTTCTGCTTATTTGTCTGAGTCCTTGAAAGGCTATCAATGTCACTCTGTTAAAGGAAGGCATCCTTCCAATCCAGCAGAGTTTTTCATACAGAGACAGTCACTCATGAGCCAATGGAGAATCCATTATTCATAGTTGAGGTAAGTTTTCATCTTTTATCATACTTCTGGAAGTATTATAATTATTGTGAAAATGAATAAAAATATTGCTTCCAAACAAAACTCTACATTTTCTGTGAAGGAAATTAGTTTAAATTAGGTTACATACACCTTAGCAGTTGGCGTAAATGTCACCAGTTACAGTGTGAGCTCCAATTTCAATCAGCTACATGTGTCAATTTAGCTTAAATTATTGATATCAGTAAAACAATGTGGAACATCTACTATTAAAATTTGAAAGAACCTTTGTATGTACTGTATGTCCAGATGTGGCCCTTTTGTGTCTCTTCTCATACAGTATTCAATTGGTGCATACAATTCTGATTCCAGATTCATACCCCTAGTTCTCCTTTTAATCCTCCTTTCTTTTTCTCAACCTTGTAAACTTCAAGACATGTGGACTTCAATTCCCAGAAGTCCCCAGCCAGCATACTATTTAAACTTCAGAATCAAGCTTTGTTCTACAACATTTAAGGAAAAGTGGCTATGCAATCTTATTCTCTAGTTTGGTGGATTTCTTATATCTTGGACTACAGATTCCATAATTCTGGGCCAGCATAACTTAAGGGAATTTGAGGACTTCCATCCAATATATTATAATGGGACCAGATTTAAGAAATCTGGAATAAGTTTTATAAAGGCATGGGTCCAGGTTACCAAAGGGACTGTGTCATCCAACTGGGATTGGTCTGCCCTACTGGCAGAGGAGGAGGAATAAGGCAGGGAATTCTGGCTGGCGGGTTCCAGGAGAAGGCCTTTTCTCTGCCTTTGCACTTGCCCTCTGGAACATCTCTCTCCCCCTCCCCACGAGTGAGGCCTGCTCCACCCCTGCTGACTTTTCATAAGCGCCTAAAGACCTGGCTCTGCCAGTTGGCTTGGAGCTCCAAAGGAAGGGCTTCATGTTGGAGGTGGCTGACAGATTAATAGCAGATCCCACCTCCCCCACTGCTCACCCTACTCCCTCCTTCCCCATCTTTTAACTGTTGTATTTTTTATTTTTATAGTTTTGTAGTATTCTAGTTATACAGTTTTATTTTTTAAAATTGTAAGCCACCCAGAGTTATCCTGTGATAAGATAGGCAGCCAAAAAAATTGATAAATAAAGTAAAATAATCCAAAAGGCAATTGCTACACACATTGTTTAATTAAACTAATAATCTCTCTCTCTCTCTCTCTCTCTCTCTCTCTCTCTCTCTCTCTCTCTCTCTCTCTCTCTCTCTCTCTCTCTCTTTCTCATACCCCCTGACTTGGAGCTAAAGACTGAAAGCCAACTTGATTAAACCTAGTTTCTCTAGGAGAAAAAAAAATTCTACTGCTGGCACAGTTAAATGAAATATCTTAAACAGATACATCCCATTGGCATACTATAGGTAGGTTTCAAGGTGAAAGAAGTCACCTAGTTTCTTGACTTAAGGAAAGGAGACCATAAAGAGTAACTTTTACGTCCGTGATTTGTACTGCACTTTGATTTAACCATGCAAACCAATGCATCTCAAATTAACAGATTAGTGTTGCTGATTTTATTCTCTTGTTCCAAGAAAGATGTTGGAGAGCCCTGAGCTGAGATCCAGGGGCTTGGAGACTAAAAAGCTGATGCTTATATCAAACGGGTCATACACTGATTGTATGTGAGCCAGTAAAGTAGACTTAGTTGACCAGACAGACTTTGAAAAGCTAAAAAAAAAAAAAATGCTACAGGAAGGAAATACTTCAAGATCATATTCTGTAGAAGCCATTACTGTAACCTGTATCTGTAGTTTCTTAGCAACAGCTGATCCAGCAATCCCATGCAAGCCATCTCAGGGGGCCAAGACCACTTATCATAAATGACATTGTTGGGCATGCAAGGCATGTCTGATGGTTTGCAGACCAAACATTAAACATACACACTCAGTATGAAATGGAGCTCTTACAATGCAATCAGAAACTTCATTGAAACCCCACACCTCTTGGGAAAACAACCCCAGAAATAATATATAATCTTGGAAAAATATTTTTTAGTAGATGCATAACAAGAGGGAGATTTTTAAAGGTTTCCACTGAGGCAGATTTAAAGGTTGTTTAAAAGAAGCTCCAAAACTGGATTTAAGCTTAAAAATAAATTGCCTGACAGGGAAAAGGTGCATGCCTTTGCATGCCCAACAATGTCATTCATGATATTCTTTTTCCAAAAGGAATTTCACTGAATCATATTTATTTACGTTCACTTCATTCACATTGCAATTATTTATAAAAACTATAAAAACAATATTCTAAGAAGAGGACTTTCTATAGCAAAAGTCCACAAAAGTAGATTCTTGGGAAGTAAAGAAGTTTAAAAGAGTAGACAGGGAGGATGGTTACAAAAAAACTTTCCCCTTTTACACCTAACCTTGTTGCTAAGTAGGTTTTCCCTCCAAAGGGATTTTCCCATGTAGCTTACCGTAAATGTAATTAGGATAGGTTTGAAAAGTCAGTGCCCCCCCCACAACCATACGGATGCACTATGAATCAGCTGGAGACACCCATTTTAATCTCTGAGTTCTTGCAACCCAACTCTAACCCTAAGTGGATTTTGCCCCCTATGGTATTTTACCATTTCACATTTTTCCAGGAAATGTAGATAGTGCTGGCTTGAAAGGTCAGCACCCTTCTAACGATATCAATACACTACTAACTTGTGGGGTGCCACAAGGGTCGGTCCTCTCTCCCCTTTTGTTCAATATTTATGTGAAGCCGCTGGGGGAGATCATTCGTGGCTTCGGGGTGGATTTCCATCAGTACGCTGATGATACTCAGCTGTACATTTCCACCCCAGGCCACCCCAATGATGCCCTTGACGTGATGGCCCGATGCCTGGAGGCCGTAAAGGTCTGGATGGGGAGGAACAGACTCAGGCTCAACCCTTNAATAGAAAATCAGAAATGAAAGAAGGATGTACCCATGCACGCAGAAAAAAAAAATCATTTAAACATTAGAAAAATAGAGAATCTTAAATCTCAGTTGCTTCAAGTTGGTACATGTCTGAAAATTTAAATTTCGCAACTAGATTCAAATCCAGTAACTGGGAATATTGTACTGCATGTCTGAGAACTTCACGTAGGCGTCAGGAAGGGCATCCGGCCAGTAAATGCATTTATTGCATGAATTGGGTAAATATGCATATTTTCTTGGATTTTTGGCATTAACTACATGGCAAAGAAAACTGATAGCGTAATTTCCGGCAATATTTTCAGGACAATGTATTAATTTCACCCCAGGAACATCACCAATTCAAACTCATCCCAATAGATTTAATCTTGTCATTGGACCATCTAATTCAGCTCTGTCTACTTTGACTGACATGTGCTCTCCTAGTTTTTTTACATAGGGCTTTTCCCAATCTTACTTAGCAATATTAAAAATTGAATCTGAGACCTTTTGCATGCAAAATATATGGTCGACTTCTTAGACATAAAGAGATCTTTGCTTCAATCCTAAACCCAAGAAATCATAGGAATTGTTTGGGGCCTTAGAAACAGTACCAAGAATAATGAGCATGAGTGTACATATGCACTGCTAGAGGCCAAATGTCAAAAAGATCTAGGATTGAAAATTAATCTTCCTATGAATCTGATTCTCATTTGCACTTACAGACAGCATCTTCTATTTTCACCAAATGTCAAACTATTCTTCATTTCTGCTCCTCCCACCCCAAATGCACAGGTAGCTCACATAGAACTGTTTTAGGAGAGAAAAAAACACTCAAACCTTCTTCTGATTAAGGTAACTAGGATGCTTGAAACCTTCTGGACAGGCAGATATCAGGTAGATATTAGGGCTGTGCTCTCTTCAAACCTTACACTTCATTTATTCAAAAACATTCTTCCTTTAAGTCTTGAGCTCCTTTAACTTTCTCCTAGAGCCAGCTTTATAGTATGGATGGTAATATCATTTTACTCCTTAAAAAAGTAAAGACTATCCCAGTGCTATCAGGATCAATTTAACATACTGCAAGTTAAAATATAGTTTACTATAAAATCATAAAGAATAACTGTGTGGTCACTAAATGCTGGCACCAACTTGACACCATGAGACTTGGTGGTGCAGTGGTTAGAATGTAGTGTTGCAAGCTAATTCTGCCCGCAGCCAGGAGTTCGATCCTGACAGGATCAAGGTTGACTTAGCCTTCCATCCTTCCGAGGTCGATGAAATGAGGACCCAGATTGTTGGGGGCAATATGTTGACTCTGTAAAGTGTTTAGAGAGGGTTGTAAAGCACTATGAAGCGGTATATAAGTCTAAGTGATATTCCTGTTGCTATGTGTTGAAGAGGAAAGCTCAAAGAAACCATCATTAAGAGCAACCCTAACTCTGAGAATAAGTTCTTAAGAGTAACCTAACTCTATAACAGTGGTTCTCAACCTTTTTAATGCCGCGACCCCCAACCGGTCGTAAGTCGAGGACTAAACCGGTCGTAAGTCGAGGACTAAACCGGTCGTAAGTCAAGGACTTTCCCTGCCCAGGAGCGCCGCACATGCGCGGTTCCGCCCCCTGCGCCGGCTGAGGCGTAGCTGGCAAGTGGCAGAGACGGAGCAGGCCGACCACCAGCTGGCCCAGCTCAAGGGAGGTAAGGCACCCGCTGGAAAAGGGGGAAAAAATGGCGGACAGCCTTGCTTGGCAACCCCCGTGAAATGGTCGATCGACCCCAAATGGGGTCGCGACCCATAGGTTGAGAACTGCTGCTCTATAACTTTAACTAAAACTAAGTAGTCCCTATCAATGGAAGGAAGTGATGAGCATAAACTGAAACAGAACGTATGCACAAGACATTCACAGTGCTCAAAAGGAATGTAATCTCAGTGTGCTCCATTAACTCTCATAAACAAAAGATAAAATTATTGGAGGGCTATAAATAAGTTCTAGCCTGGGAACAATTTGTCAAAACTCCTGTACCTGCAGTTATGAATGCAAAGAAATGCAAAACGTGACTGACTCCCTGAAACAGCATGTACGAACTACACATCTTTGAAAATACTGTAGCGACCATGTGTGCATTACACAGAAATTTTCCAGAATAACTATTTTTTACCATATAACTTTTTTAAAAAAAAATAGGCTTATTTTTGATGTTCATAGATTTTTGAACAGTTTCTTTATTTAATAAGACTCGATTAGAGAAACGTTAACAAGACTTAATAAGTGATTTTATTTCAGTGCATTTGCAATAAAACTGCAATAAAATAAAACAAGATAAATAAGATTAAAAAATATTTCTTTTATAGTTTCATTTTGCTCAAGGCATCCAACCATGAGTGATAATAAAGAGCAGTAGAGATTAATTACACTGACTTCTTTTATGTAAGGAGAAAGCATGTGGGATTTTGGATGACTGTCTACATACAATGTCATCTTCACTGTTTAAGTGAGAAAAATCTCGAAGCTGCCAAAAAAAGGAGAGACCTGCAACTATAAGATACTCTCCCTCACCATATCAAACCTTTACCCTCTGTCACCAATGAATAGGCATAAATAGGTTTTTATTAAAAATAGTAGATTAGAGCAACAGATTATCAATGAAAATAATGTAGGATTTGCTTCTACAATAAACCCCCTTTTCTTCAGTGAAATGGATTACTTATTTCAGCAGAACACAATCCATCCACAAAAGCATCTATCTTGGGGCCAATGATAAAACATATAAGAAAATAATTTAAATGTTGTTTAAATTATTATTATTAAATTTGTTTGCCCGAGTTTTAATGAGTGGAACAATATCCCTAATGATCCAATACAAGGAAGGATTTCCCTTATTGAAACAACTGATAAAAGTGATGCATTATTAAAAACTTAGAAACAGTTTTCAAACTTTTTAAAAAAAAATTAACTCTAAATGCTGACTAGTCTATGTGACTTCATAGAGAAGAATTTTAGAACTAGAGAGGGAGCTAATCCACTCAGTTGCCAGGAGTCAACACTGATTTGAAGGTACACACAAACATTTTAAAACAAGTAATATACTAAAAGTGTTTATTTGATGGAATAGATGGACTTGTCACTGCCAGAACGTATGTTTATTTATTGGGTCAATTTATGCAATCGTATGTCTCACATATGTCTCACATATATATATAGACTATAGGGGGCGAAATTCTGGCTCCCTCGGAGAGGGTACACAATCTGGGGGTCCTCCTGGACCCACGGCTGACACTGGAAGACCAGTTGTCGGCCGTGACCAGGGGGGCGTTTTATCAGGTACGCCTGATTTACCAGTTGTGGCCTTTTCTGGACCGGGACGCCTTGCGCACAGTCACCCATGCCCTCGTCACCTCCCGCCTGGACTACTGTAATGCTCTCTACATGGGGCTTCCCTTGAGGAGCACTCGGAGGCTCCGGCTAGTCCAGAATGCGGCCGCGCGGGCGGTGTTGGGAGGGACTCGTCGCTCCCATGTAACACCGTTGCTGCGCGAGCTGCACTGGCTGCCGGTGGCTTTCCGGGTGCGCTTCAAGGTGTTGGTTATCACCTTCAAAGCGCTCCATGGCATCGGACCTGGATATCTCCGAGACCGCCTTCTGCCTCAGAGTGCCTCCCATNTCTCCTCAGGGTGCCGTCAGCCAGACAGTGCCGGCTGGCGACCCCCAGGGGGAGGGCCTTCTCGGTGGGAGCTCCCACCCTCTGGAACGAACTACCCCCAGAGATCCGGGTGATCCCAGATCTCCCTTCCTTCCGCCGCGCCCTTAAGACATGGCTATTTCAACTAGCAGGACTGGCCTAAGGGGAAATTTTTAGCGGGGTTTTAAAAACAATTTTAAATTAACAAAGGCCAAATCTAATATCTCATTTTAATTATGTTTTTAACGATAGTATTGGGGTATTTTTTGTATTCGTTTTTATCAGGCTGTCAGCCGCCCTGAGTCCGCAAGGAGAAGGGCAGGGTAAAAATTCAATTAAATAAATAAATAAAATAAATAAATAAATAATCCATTGGAGATGTCCATTTTGCTCTCTGAGTTTATGGCGACCTAACCGTAATGTTGTTTCCCCTCCTATGGGATTTTCCCATGTATGTTACCAGATTAGGGTTATCTCACCATGAATTTAGAGAGCAAAATGTATGTTGCCAACAGATTTGTAGCGCATTGGTAATGCTAAGATGCAACTGATTCTTTGAAACCGCCCTATCTACAGTACGTGTCTGGTAAAATACATGGAAAAATCTCATAGGGGGGGGAAGAGTAATTTAGGGTTAGGGTTAGGGCGCCATGAAATTGGAGTGCAAAATGAATGTAGCCAATGGATTCAAAGTGGATTGGTATGATTAGGAGAGCACTGATTTTTTGAATACACCCTAAATACATTTACTGGTAAAAGAGATGGGAAACTCCCTTAGGAGGAAAAAACCCTCCTAGGGTTCGGGTTAATTTGCCATGAACTTGGAGAGCAAAATGGACGTCACCAAGAAATTCACAGTGCATCATTATTATTATTAGGAGGATGTGAATTTTCTTTTGGATAGTTGCAATGTGTGCAATAAAAGCTTTCCACCAAAGTTGCACTGAAGAAGTTTTTTTTTTTTTTAAAGCTACAATTCTCACATTCCTCCCATTGACCATTATGGCTGGAGTTCCAGTTGAAGAATCTCTGGAAAGCCCAGGTTCTTACCATTTGCTTTAAAGCACAGTCACTATTATTTATATATAAATATGTAAATATCTGAAAAATTCTGTCTTTGTACAGAATACAGGCAGTTGTCCCTTAATAACACTAATTTGGAGTGGATCCTCCATCATTAAGTGATATGGTTTTTATCACCAATTGCCTTTGTGGATCATTAAGTGAAGACCTGACAGGACTGCAAGTTGCAAATTCCTGCTGGCACTCCCACTGACTTTGCTAGTGGGAGAAGGTCGGAGAAGGTCAAAAATCACGATCACATGACCGCAGGACCTTGTGATAGTTGTACGTACAAGAATCGGTTGTAACTACCCCTCCTTCAGTGTCATTGTAAGTTTGAACCAATGTACAATAGTATATTGCGTGATATGCTTTGATAATAAAAGGAAGAAAAAAATCCTACATTTTCATCATGAAAGCCTGTGGTTGTATTTTTCATGCAGAATAAGTTCCCAGATAATTAGGATAATTAATATAATCAAAGCCATTTAAATCAAATCATGGCAGAGATAGTGTCCAGGAAAATCTTCATGCGAGGTTACTTTATACGGTTGGATATCTGAGGCTCATACAGTGCTGCATAAAATATCGAATCCTGAGTAAAAATAGTGCCTTGTCAGCCAGAGGTACTCTAAAGAATTTCCCCAGAGACTCTTAAAACGCATTGGTTAATGGGAAATTAATTTTTTATCACTAGAAGTTGACATTTCCAGTCACTTCAGAACAGGCTGTTTTGGCCTATACACATTTAAAAGGGAAAGAGTATTTATGAAAAGCTTTGTACTTAAAAAAAAACCCACACACAGACAAAAAAACACACAAAAACAAACCAGGGCAACAGCAGTTTGGCTTTCCAATGAGCCTGTGAAATAGCATATTGTTGACCTCAGCATAATATTATTACTGATCTCCCCAGGACAATTACATTAGAAGGTGCCAATATTGGAAACTCCAGTTGATTGTTGCTTTGGGTCAGTAATGTTAAGAGCTGAAATTCCAAGCCAGTTTTACAATCACCTCTTCTTTCCCCAAATATTTTGCTTTCGGAGGGATTCTTAACAACTTCATTTTGAACTGAATATAAAATACCTCATAATTTCTTAAAACGCTTGAAATGACTTTTTCCACTTCAGAAAACCATGTTGTACTGTCAGGAGAGAATCTATAAAACTCTAACCAAGAGTCTTAGTATGTCATTAAATTATCTTTCTTGGGATTCTTTGCAGAAAGCTATGGTACAAAGTATTATAAAATTGGTAGAACTTTGTAGTATAGATACATGTTTAAGGATATTCAACCATTTTCTTCTTTTCATAGGATAATTAGGCACCATTATCTGAAGTCAGGGATGTCTGCAGGAGAGGACTAAACAAGTCAAAAGGGTGCCCACAACCACACAATTGAGATCTTGCTCCCTTTTTTTTATGTGCACCACACACATGACACATATAGCAAGGGGTGACTTCAATTGCACAGTTGCCATTGCCATCTCAACCTTTTTGACCTCCTTCCACCATAAATGTTGCTGATAGAAGTACTTTCTGCCTATCTTTGAGTTAATCAAAAACTACCCTGGTTTGAAACTGGATTGTCAATCCTGAACATGCCTCTATTCCCTCTATATACTGCAGTCTCCTTAACCTCTATCAAAGGTAATGGTTGATAAAGCCCAACAGATTCAATACTGCTCAAAGCAGTGCTTGAACCTCTCATCCTTCTCTTTCCATCTTGGTCAGGCAGTTATGCAACTGAGTCACTCCAACTTCGCTACCCAGAATAGTTTGGATGCTCTGGGCTCCCAGCTGCAATGCACAGTTTTGAAAGAACTTCTTGGGAAGGCTGGGATACATCTGCCTCTCTGAGACAAAACTGCAGAATAATTTAAACAAGGGAATCAGCCATCAGTTGATTGATCAAGGCATCCTTGATTTTACAGTAGGACCAAAGCATTGAGTATCACACAATTTAAAATGTGTAGTTTTAACCAGTGCTTTTTTTCTTAAAAAAAAAAAAAGGGTGCCAGAACTCACACACGTCATACAACCTTCCTTGCCTACCCTACAAGGTTCCATCCAAAAAAGGTGCCGGAACTCCGTTCTGGGCGTTCTATGACAAAAAAAGCCCTGGTTTTAACAATGCTATTTCTATTTGAAGAAAAGACCTCCTTATCAGTTGTTATTGTTATGGAATCCAGAAGAGGGTTGTATAGCAAACTCTCTTCTGGGATGGTTGGATTATAACTGAGGAAAGCACATTTCCTGACAAGCAAGACTATTCCTGATATACTGTCTTTGTGGAGTCAACCTCTTCCATGCTCTGGACAGGATGGGGGCAGTTATCTAAATGAGGCAACATAAAGAATTAGTGTTGGAGCCAGCTGTTGCCTCATTTTGACAACAGCCTGGTAAGAATCAGGGGTTAGTAGGGGGAATATTACTTTCACATTGGTATAGTTAAGTCAGTCTACAGGCTGTCTAGCCACCTCATGGAGAAACGTGACCTTCCAATTAAGTTAGAGGTTATGTTCCCATGCATTTTTCTTATCAATACAAATGACAAGCAGGTCGGTCCTGCTCCTAATTAGCCTTCAATGTGTGCAGAAAATCCTTAATTCAGATCCAAATGTCTCTTGATAGCCTCTTTTCAACATAAGATCTTGACTTTTGATCTCTTCCATACTTTGGCATGTAACTCTAAGAAAAGCAAGAATTTGCTGGAAAGTATCTTCACCACATAAAACAGTTAAGAACCATTGTCATACTAGCAATTTTCCTGTTGTGTTTCTCAGGCAAGCTTTCAGGAATGCTTCCTGTCCCTGGACATGCAAGCAAGTAACCAGTATATTATGTAATGTTGGCTTGCTCCCCAGGGAACCTGGGTTTCTAGAAGGCAAGATCATTTAGATTCATTGGCAATAAGATATATTCTAACTCATCTCATATTCTCAAAATTGCTTTTCTGATGAAGTGTGAGAAAAATGGCTATGTCTGAAATATGTAAGGATATGGCCAATGGAAAACATCCAACTTTTCCATGTAATACTTGTTCACTTAATTGAATGTGGAGGGAGATTCCCAGACAGGTTCATAACTATCCACTTCTGAATCCCCAGATCTGCAGTCAATGCTAATTCCACCATGACATACACTTGGCAGGTACAACTAGTAGTTTACTGACATAGATTTGAAGCCCTAGTCATCTGAATGAAAGATTGGGAACTGCCACATTGCATATAGTTAATTTTCTTACCAGCAGAATTGGTTGGTTGTTTTGAAGACTAAAGTGTGCTCAAGTGCAAGAGTGTTGTCTGAATAGTTTTTTTCCCCAGAGCTAACAAACATGGGTGATGCTGTGACATTAGCTAGATTCAAGGCAAAACAGCTTTGTAACTGTTTTTCTTCCATCATTCTACTGCTTCTTAGAACATCTTCCTGGTCCTGGACACGAATGGTTTCCTTCCCCTTGACAGGACACAGGGGGAAAATGTCATAATGTTAGAGCTGCACAGCTCTTCGGAAATAATTTAGAAAATGTGCTTTGAAGCACGATGAACTTGTCTGCAGGTCTTTAAAGCAATCATGGCTTTTCCCAGATTCCCGTACCTGCTCTTTGCAATTTCTATGTGATTCCAGCTGCTGTGATGTTTACTCTCTTGTACGTTCTGAAGCACCTTTGTGGAACTGAATTTGAAGCAGGGTCACAGCCTTAGTACATAGGCATCTTCAGATCTCAGATCCTCACTTCCTTATGTTCTTCAGGGTGATTTTGAAAGATCTGGAGATTGGACCCGTCTGAATGTATGGCCTCTGATTCTGAGGAATCCAGTGGTAAAATTGCTAATATAAAATTAGATTCCTTAAAGATCTTAGTGTGTACCAACCATGTATAGCAATCCTCTGAAAACAAAAACAGCTAGTAAATTGAAAGTTGACTTGAGTCATTTCCAATGCCCTTTGTTTAATTTTCTGAAGAACTGGAACTGATGGCTTGCTATCCATAGAAGGGTAAAAAATGTACTTCAATAGCTAGTCGGATTTCAGTTAACTGGTTCTTGGCATCTCTCATCACTGATTAATGATGCAGAGCACAAAATAATTGAAAGAGCCAAGAGTCCTGCAACTGTGAGCAAGTGAAGAAGACCAGAAAACTCTGAATCCGATTCCCCAGAGCTCTCATTTCATCCTTTTCTTAATTACTACAATGTCAGCTACTAATATGAGGTGTATACTTGTTTGTGCCCAAACACATAAACTAACATGATAAGCTTGGTCCAGAAAATACGGTAAGATCACAGCTGAGTTCCTATAACATTCTCATTCCCCAGCACAATTTTAGCTTAGCCATTGTTTATTTGTTTTCTGCCCTTTTCCTGTTTGTGTGTGATGTAGTAACAAGGTATACCATTCAAGGACAAGTGATTAATGGTCTCTCACTTTGGGAGAGATGTTGGGGATATCTTTAAATGCCAAAATGAGAATTATATTGCGTTCCCCACCCTAATAAATTCTTCATTACAGTTTTGTGCTAGATCTAGATTTCAGTGTATTTGCTATTTGAGGCCTGTAAGCTTTCCTTCCAGGCCACATAAATATAACTGCGCACTATACAAGAATACCTAATCATCCTTTTCTTATTGCTTGACTTCGGTGATATATAATTTTCGTTTCTTTGACTTTTATAGAGTTGGATGGACCCAATTCTGTTTTTGTTCTTAATTCATGTCTAATGCCTACATATTCATCCTGAGAAAAATATCACATTTTCTTCAATATTTCTGTTTTTCTAGCCTTATATTTAACTAATCTCTTTATACATATATATATAGATAGTGTAAGAGGATCTTGCAAGTCTGCATGCACTACCCTTTCCCTCCCTTTATGGACTTGTCTGAGATGTTTTCTCAGGTTATTTCTCTTCCTGGGCTCAGGCTTCATTTATCTGACTGTTGCCTTAATAGTGACTCTTCCTCCTGTTCTTCAAGGCCATTCCTTCTACCTTCTATAGCAGGGGTCCTCAACCTTGGCAACTTTAAGACTAGTGGACTTCAATTCCCAGAATTCCTCAGCCGGCTTTGCCGGCTGAGGAATTCTGGGAGTTGAAGTCCACTAGACTTAAAGTTGCCAAGGTTGAGGGCCCCTCTTCTATAGTCTATTGTGGAAGACTGTTCCATTACAGGTAGTTCTTGACTTACAACCATTCTTTTAGCGATCATTTGAAGTTACAATGACACTGAAAAAAAATGACCTAAGATTAGTTCTTGCACTTATGACTGCTGCAACATCCCGACAGTCATGTGATCAAACTTTGGATGTTCAGCCAATGGCATGCATTTGCAACAGTTGCAGCATCCAAGGTCACAGGATCGCCACGTGTAACCTTCCTAGACAGCTTCCGATAAGCAAAGTCAATGCGGGGAAATGGATTTGCTTCATGACTGCATGATTCACTGCAATGGTTCACTTAGCACAGGGGTCCTCAACCTTGGCAACTTTAAGACTTGTGGACTTCAACTCCCAGAATTCCTCAGCCAGTTTTGAGGACCCCTGACTTAACACTGTGGCAAAAAAAAGGACATCAAACTGGGTGCAACTCACTTAACAATCGTCTTGCTTAGCATCCAAAATTCTGGTCCCAATTGTGTTCATCAGTCAGGGACTATCTGTACTTGGTGAAAAGAATGGAAATAATGAATACATTGCCTTTTTAATCCATACCCAATCCATATAACTATATCTCCACACAGCAATATTTCTTCTCACCCTCTTGCATACTTTATGTCACTTGACATAAATATGGATGACAGTTAAACTAGTTAATTCAGACAGCCAAATTCCTTCTTGCTTTGTTCATAAGCATGTCTGAAATATTGAATAGGGATCTAAATCCACTGATTTCACCGGAAGGGACAAGCAAACATTACTCCGACATATTGTCTGTGTAATACTATACTCCCAGAAAGGCCATACTTTAAAACAAAAAAGAAAGCATTTTTAATCTCCAATGTGTTAATGTATTATTTGCTTTGGTGTCTGTCCAAATCCCATTATGGATATTTTAATGTGTTCATTTATTTTTAATTACTCCCAGAAGTGCCTGACAACAAAACGGAACTATAACAACTGTTTATCTTCACTGTACATTATGTAAATAAAATAAATATTCCCTGGCATTTCAATGGGTTTGTGGAAATATTTACGAACTGAATGCAGACATATTCGTCATGGCTACTCCTAAAATGTTACCCAGATCAATAACCCTCCCACATTTCCAACCAAATTTTTGTTCTTTCATCAGTGAGAGCCTATTGCTATAATATTAAACAAAATTATTAAGGTCTGGCATAGACCATAGGCTCTCCTGGCATAGGCCACAGGCTCCCCTCTTTCTCTCTCTGCACTATAATATAATCTAAATCTATGTAGGCATTTTATGCCATCACATAAAATGTATGACACATATATTGACCCTCTTGATCTACTTATTTATTTTATTATTGGTCACGGGTGTGACCACAGACTGTGTGTGCTACCAAATTCTCAGTATGTTTCATATAAATGGTTTCATCAACTGGCTAAATGAAGGCATAGTGTCAAGTTTAGAAGCCCGGGTCTTGCTGGTGCGACAGACATTGCTTCTCAACTTGCCAACGAGCTCGGAGGGGGCGGGGAGGGGAGAGATTTGAAATGCAGACTTCAAAGATTAAGAAAGCAGACCGTAGAAATCAAGGATAATGGCCAGGTGTCTGGGTAGACCCAGAGATGCTCTCTCATAACAATATTCCTAATTGGGCAATGTGACTTGATCCAGAGGGAGGAAGAAGAAGTTAATGCTTTTACTATAGGGGTTTGGGAGGGGTCCAGCCAGAGCTGGTTTTACTTTCATATGTGCCGATATGGTGTACTCAATAAAGCTTTGCATTAAGAGATCAGAAAATCTTGAAGATGTTTGCTTGGTTGGATTCGTCAGTCAGAACTTTGACACCTAGAAGGGCAGATCCTGCCCACCTGTCCACAAATGAATTGATGCATCTGGGGCAACTGCTCCTGATTTGAGTATTATCAAAGAGTAGGACTCTGCTGGGGGAGAGATAATATTTATTTATCTGTTAATTTAAAACATTTTAAACACCTTCTATTAAGTTCTAGAGTTCATCTCTGGAAGTTAAGTTTATCTTTTTTGAAAAAGCTGGAAATGTTAAATAGTTTTCTGAAAGCATTGTGAAACTGGCCATAAAAGATGAAATTGACTGGATTGCATTATCTCATATATGAAACTAATGTTATAATTAATTGTTTATCTTTATTATTCTCTTTCCATCCAGGAAGTCATAATAGTTTACATATACTTTCCCTCCTGCAATATTATCACCTTGACAATTGCTCTATCTTCATTTCCCACTAGCACCTTTTAGCATCTTCTAGAACATTTTTCTAAACCTTAGCAATTTTAAGATGTGTGCATTTCAACTCCCAGAATTACCCATCTTAAAATTGTCAAGCTTGAGAACCAATTGCTCTAGAATCATCCAACAACTGTTGTGCAGAAATGATAATAATGAAGACAGGAAATATATTGTGGTAAGAATGCACCCCACCCCAATCCTTTTTACTATGCCCCCCCAAATCACAAGAATAAAACTCAGGAAAAGAAATACAGAAACAATGTTTCACTCATGAAACCCCTGGCTATTGTGTAAAGGGGAAACATTGAATCTGTCCTGTTGATTCACAAAGAGAGCTCAATGGAGGTAATAGACAGACTAAAGATAAGGGGGTAAAATTAATTAAATTTGTTTGACAGGGTTAAAACCTAAGGAAGTCAGTATTTTAGAACCATTGCTAGCCTTTGCAAAACAAGCTAAACAAATCTAATAACAAAATTATGAAATGCTGTAAACTATATAAAAATGCTCGTACTCATCAAATCAATTCGTCAGATGTCCCAGAACCGCATGCTATGTCACTTCTGACCATTTAAAGGCCTTCTTTTTGAGCTGCTGCCTTTGTTCTTCATTTCCTGAGGTGTGCCCATTCCTCCCAGCTGGGGACCTGAGCTGATTTCTTCCCACAATGTCAATATTCTTCCCACAATATTTGGTGATGGCTGGACTGGGTGACAAAGGGCATTTCCACAATTTAATCTAAGATGCTATCTCCCATGCTGCTCCTGGATGCTTAAGTCAAGCTTGGAAATCCCAGTCCATGTTGCAGTATTCCAAATTCCAGCCACTTCTAGACTTGATTGGTTGTTCCCTTGCTTCTTGCCCTTCCCATCCATGTAGAAAAGGCAGGCCCTGATGGCTGGGTCCTATTAGGCTGGTCTACCAGGGTCTGCTTCTTTCTTTGTTTTCTCATATATTGAGAAAAAAGCAATTGAAAAAAATTACAAAATACCAGAGCTTGCAGATCAAAGTTGAATCCCTGCACGTAAAATAAATCTGTTATTCCAATCATGATTGGAGCCCTTGGAGAAATATTGAAAAGATTCCCTTGATATCTGGAAATATGGAATTTATCAGATCTGAACACCCAATTTTCTTTTAAAAAAATACCTTAATAATTTTTAGGTCCTTGGTTAGAACTTGAATTATTAAATTTCCATTAGATGTAACTCTAACTTTAGATTACCAAACATAGTAAAAATAATATCATATCATCTATATTTTGTACTACTTAAGGTAGCATACATAATCCTATTTTTCCTGTAGCAACTTTGTCAGATGGTTGATGAGTGCCCTAAAATCATCAAACCAGCTTTTAAGCCTAGTAGAGAATTAGAACTCATTAGAAAACTAGCTTCTAGTACAATGCCTTAACTATTCCACAAAACTGGCTCTTAGGTAATTAAGTAAGATAATAAAAATACAAAGTATTTGTGGGTTATTTTTTTTAATCTGGTTCATTTTTTAATATGATTTTCAAATTTGAATCATTAATATCCTGCTCAGAATAAGTTATTCCAATTTGTACAAAATGCATATATTTAAACATTTTTCAACCGGCTTATTTAAGTATTTTATTGCCTCCTAATCAGCAAAAATAATATATTTTCTCTGGGGTTTCAGATAAAGCCATGTAAGTACTGGTTTACAAGAATATAATGTGACTAAGCCAGCCGAGCACAATTAACTGTGGTAGATTTGATCAGAGATACTACTGAGTAAGATGTATAAAATCGTATTAAAAGAATTCTTTTGCCTGTGGGGGTTATCTTGCATCAGAGAAGCCTTTTAATCCTAATTGCTGGATATATTGTATGATTTTTTTCTGAGGCCCTTTACTGTTCGTAAATAAAGAGGAACTGTCATAATACATGATTTTATAGCTGGGTTCTGATCTGAAATAATGTTGACGAATGTGCTCTAGTAGACATGCAGAAATTACATGGATTCTTTTTTGTGGCCAAAGGGAAAACAACCTTCTCCCTTAATAAATGGAGGGCACAACATCTCCATATGTATCATTATGTGTCACTCTATGGAGCGAGCCTACTCTCATGGATTTATTGCTAAAGGTGAACAAGTTTCTTTTGACTGGGAATATTTTTTGTTGCATTATTTGAAAGAAAATTTAAGTAAATTCAGGCTTCACACAATCAATGTTTTGTATATTCATTAAAACTGACTCCTGAATAATTCTTGATATATAGTGGAAATAGTTTCATGATTATTAATAAGCCAAAGATTTTTGAAATTCTCCATGAAAAGAAAAGAATGAGAATTCCTAGCAGATGTCATTTATTACTTATTACAAGACCTTTCAAATCTGCCTCATGGTGACAGAAAGCTTTAAATCTATGAGGCAGAGACATGCATACTGTAATGATATTAGCTCTAGAATGATGAGTAAATCTGTGGGAAAGGAAATATGAGAAATGGCATTTAATTACGATGTGTAAATTGCATGTTCTGTAACATAAAGTTCCTTTATATCCTGATGCTACAAATAAACAAAATTGTGTTGCTTAAGAGACTAAATAAATCTAAACTGGAGTAACTAAACTGGAGTAAGTAAATACTCCTGAGTCTTTATACATATGTGTTTGCCCAATTTTGTTTTATGAGCTTACTCACGATCAATGGGAAAATGAATATAACAAAAATATGTACCTGTGTATATATAGCTGTGTAGTTTATAGCCCTTTGTAGTTTGCCAATCAGTTCAGCTATGAAAACAGTAAAGACACATAACAGAATGCATATGTTGTAATATCGATGTGCCACATTCATGTTATTAGTAAAAAACTGGAAGATTGTGTGGCAAGATGAAGAATATAATTTACTTGATGGTGTAGAGAAGCATTAGTTTTTACACTGGCATATCTCTATATCTGTTTTTCACCTCCATGACTATAAACAAATCTCTTACTTTGAGTATTAGATCACCTAATTGACAAGACTAGGGTTGCCAGGTCTGCTTCCAAAAAATAGCGGACAAGCGGGGGGGGGGGGGTTTAAGTAGTAAAAAAAGTAGACTGTACAGCTTTAGATTACGTACCATTTCATCATAAAGCTTTTGAATAAAAAAAAATGTCCACTATTTTGTGAAAAAAAATAGTGAACATTATGTGAAAAAAGTGGACTGCCCACTCAAATAGTGGACACCTGGCAACCCTAGACAAGACAAAATGGTTTTATTGCATCGATGTGGATGCAACAATCAAAAATAATGTGTAAGGATTTAAAAATAAAAAAATCTAGATTTTTGGTTTCCTTTTCATCAAGAAGATTCTATTTGACAGGAAAATCAAATATAGCCCTGAATGTGAGATTTTGCTAATATTTTTGACAGACATGCCCATACTATGGAAATAGTTGTGTTGATTAATTGCCTCACAGCTTTTATTAAGAAAAATGCCAAAATTAACTGTGTTATCAACAAAGCTCTGCAACCCTGTCCATGCATAAACAAAATAGCATCATTGATCTATTCATTCCTAGTGATCCATAGTTAGAGTGTGATGTGGTGAAGGCTGGAAACTAGGAGACTGTGTATTCTAGGCCCACCTTTGGCATGAAGCCAACAAGATTACCTGTGGACCAATCCACAGGAAGCAAGGAAGGGCAAACCACTTCTGAAAATTTTGCCAAGAAATCTGCAGGCAATATCCAGGCAGTTGATAGGAATCAACACTGATTTCAAGGCATGAACAGATAGAGATAGGCACAGAATTACCTAACATCTTTTCCTCAAAAATTTAGCAAAATGCTCTTGCCTAAAAGACTGAATAAATGCTCTATTTTGATAGAGTATATAGAATGGCATTGCCTCATATATTTTAATTATTAGTATCTTACTCTATAATGTCTTTGGGAAATAAGCAGAAATGGTTGGGACACATAGGTAAATTTTTGCATTTATCCCATCATTCTACTACTGTTGGACACGTCATGGCAGAATTATTTGAAAATAAACCCCTAGCAAGCAAATTATGTGACTGTCATGCTGTAGTTCTTTAAGCATCAAATTACAAAAACTAAAACAACAAAGCTCCATCTGGAACGCAGCCTCTGAAGTTTTATTTTGATTATTTTTCCTGGCTATTTGTAAAATGATCTGCATTTTTCTTCTACTATTGTTGCAAAATGTGGAAAATGGGGAATTATTCAAATAAAGTGCATTAATATCTTTATCAAAATTACAAGAAAAAAAGATTTCAAAGTGGTTAACAAGCACATATGTCTGGGAAATGTTTTCAGAAAATAAATTCTTTGTTTCGAAAAAAAATGTGGGCTTCTTCAGTTCCAAGAATATCTTTACAGAAAATGCAATTATCAATTAATGGGGAGGATTCAGTTTTCCAAATCTGGAATTATATTGTCATGCTTATCTATTGTCAAGTATTCAATATTGGAAGACAACAATTGGCATTCATTTCCTGATTTGGAACAATTTGGTATATACATACAAAGTATCTTTGGTTGGATTGATAGTATTACGGTCTAAATACACTAGAACAGTGATGGCGAACCTTTTAGAGACTGAGTGCCCAAACTGCAACCCAAAACTCATTTATTTATTGCCGGGTGCCAGGTGGGCGTGGCCCACTGGGTGGGCATGGCTGTGGTGGTCATGGCAGACTGGGTGGGTGTGGCCAAGGTGGGCATGGTCACCTTGATGTTGCTCGTGGGGAGGGACACCTGTGGGGCTGGGCAGGGGTGGGGAAGATCCGGGAGGGTAGGTGGGGCGGTGGGCAGGAGGCTCGTCCTGTGGGGTGAGGCAAGGCAAGGCAGGGTGGGAGTGCCATTGTCGCAAGGCAAGGCAGGGGCTGGGGCGGCTGCTGCCTACACCATCGGCCCCTACACACAGAGGGGAGTGAGCGCATGGGGGCCGACAGTGTCTGTCAGCAGCCACAGCCTGTCGGCCCCTCAACCGGTGCACTCTGGGGCTCCACAGTCTGTCACCAGCAGTTCAGAGAACCCACCTCTGAGCTGGACAGATAGCCGACAGCTGAGGAGGCAATGCAGTGGGTCGTGCCTGGGAAAAGGAGAGCATGCAAGGCCAGGAGGATGGGACGGAGGGGAGGAAAACCAGCCGTGCTGGGATGCATCCGGCCACGTGGGACCTCGGCGAGTTAGCGGGCGGCTGGTTGAAGAGGGACGGTTGCCATCTCTGGGGCATGGCGCGCATGCCCACAGAGAGAGCTCTGAGTGCTGCCTCTGGCACACGTGCCATAGGTTCACCACCACTGCACTAGAACTGTTAATTGCTACTGGGATATACCTTGTTTCTTTTCTTTTTTCTATTGTGCTGTGGGAAGTCACACACACACCCCAAAGAAGGAAATATTAAAAAGGCAGAATATTATATTTCTTCAAAAGATCTTAAAAAGGCAGAAAAGCATGTCCAGTTTTTCTTAATAGCCCCAAGTCTCTCTCCCCCAAGCAGAAACCAGCTCTGTAGAAATGCAGATATCATAATCCTTTCAGAAAGACTGGCACCAGGAAGCTTAGAGCTGATGGGATTAGAAAGATAAAGATTCCTAGAACTAACAACTCCTCACACAAAAAAATCCAACACAGGACATAGCCATCAGCCACAGCCCCAGGGAAGCAGGATATGACCTTTGGGACATAATAGGATTAACCCACCACCATCAGAATACCAGAAAAGCACACTCAGACTCAGGTCAAAGTTCATGCCACAGAAACAACTCCAAACAAAAGCTCAAGAAGGTATAAAAACCCACCATTCCCTACTACATGTGGTCAGCTTTCCCAGAGCCACGTTTCTGTCTGGCTCTGCTGTTCAATAAACTACAACCTTCTTCTAAAGCAGTCTCCATTTCGTTTATTCCCTGCTTGGACTGGACCCTGATGAAGATTTTTCTTTCAACAGTACTGTTTCATTTTTAAGCATTTTTATGCAGTTTTGTATAGATTTGCATTATAACTCTTGTCTGTTTTTAAAAAATAAATTTAGGCAAAATTAAAACTGTAATAAAAAAAATAAGCACGTATATATAAGGTGACCAACTTTTTTACAATGAAAAGGAGGACACAAATAAATTGAAGAAAAAAATATCGTAAATAAAAGAAACATTTTATTCATTGCAACAATAATACAGAATACACTATAATATGATAAATGCATAATAAAAACATTTGTAACAATAACATTTTATATTGTAATTATGCTTACACGCCTATTATTATTTAAATGAGTACTTTTCCATTGAATGAATATTTTTTGTCAATGTATCATCTTCTAACAATATATTGGAAATATCTGAACAAGAAATATCCTTCATATTGAATTTTACGGCAAGTGCTGCAGCTAGAGTATCAACATTATTGCCCTAGCAGGGCTGAAGATCAAGAGAAACTTACTGTGGCGTCACCGTTCTAGTCTCCTCTAGGTATCTTTGGGACTAACTAGGAGATGGTGTAGTTGGGTAGCAGGGAGGGGTGCAAAGTTCCTGCCAATTCGCTTTCGCTGCAGACAACTTGCATGTGCAAAGTTTGCCGGCCAGGTGTTTTGGCGCGCTCAGCAGCAATTCCTATTGGCTTTCGAAAGCCAATAGTGGGAGTAGAACAGCTCATGCAAAAGTTAAAAAAAAAACCATCAAAAAAAGATGCAGGAATGCCGTTCTGAGCGTTCTATGAGAAAAAAAAGCCCTGCAGATTAGTCTTCAAATATCGAAAAGGAGGACATGTAGGAGGACACTTTTCGAGGGAGGACAGAACTGACAAAAGGAGGACTGTCTTCCCTAAAGGAGGACGGTTGGTCACCTTAGTATATATAATCCAGTGATCAGAACAATGAGGCAGTTGTTCTTTTAGGAGGCATTAAGAAGAGGACAAACATTGGTAATATTGGCATTGTCACAGTTTGCTAAACCATGTTTTGTTAACTCAACCACAATCAGACTAAACTGTAAACCACGGACAACAGTGGTTAGGTTCATATGTTGCAGCAAGCCATGAAGTTGATTCTTTGGCTTTGAGGTAGCATGATTTATGAGCCCAGGAACTGCCTTCTGCAATTTTATGCTGAATAACAATGGTAAACCTAATCAGTAATTAACTGATAATGAATAAACTGAAAATAATATTGCTCTGTCAAAGACAGTGATATAAATTTACAGAGGGAATATTAAAGCATAGGAATCAATATTAATATCAGGAAGCAAATACTTAATGCATAGTTTATAAATTTACTAAAGAGAAAAGATTTTTCTTAGCAACGGGATAAACTTGGATATTTTTTTTTTTAAAAAGTATACCTATTCCTTTAGTCCAAGAGAAACAGATTCTAAATTTAAACAAAAGCAATGCCGTTCTGACAGCCACCATTAAATACCACAGGGCTAAATGATCCTGAAGTTAAAGTTCACCTGGAAGCAATATGAACAGCCATGTCCTTTGCCAAATTCAATTCTGCTCTCCAGAAATCTACTAGCAAGCCAACTACACATTTCTGAGCAACACTCACACAGCACCAAAGGGATACATTTCAAATAACAAGTTAAGTATTTTTGGCATTCCGTGGAGAACTTGTGTTGGGCAGGCAAAGCTCCATCCACAAGGAACCCGGATTAAAAAGAAATAGTGAGGCACCTGAGCAAAACTGTTCAAGGCCACAGCCTGGCTATAGCCCAGCAAATTAAAAAAATGCACTTATATTTATTAAAAATATATGTGAGACAAGATATTTATTCTGCAAAGCAGCAAAAAAAAACCCACTTAACTTTAAACTGCATTTATTGGTAGTCAGAGTGTGCAGTTATCGTACGATTACATGGCAATTACATGTTGATTACACAGCCATATGACTTGAATTTATGGATACAAAACCACAGACTAATTCTTATGGGTGACAGACCATATGTGAAAAGTGCCTTAGCTACAACTGTTCCTCCATCTGTTCACATCTATGATGGATAGACCTGGTACATTACACTTTATAGAATTATCTTCCCTACAGGGTGTCTTCCAGATGTGTTGAATTAGACATCCCATAATTCCTAGACAGCATAATACCTCTAGTTTGGTTTTTAGCTTGAATTTAATTTCTGTTCTCAGAAGGCCTCCTCCTTCCTTTTAAGAGTTTGGAAATATGGAAAAATTGTACTGTACTTGTATGAAATTTTACAACACTTTAAGATAAGAGTGTTGTGAGTAAATAACCCAAAAGCTAAGTGCCTATTTTTTTTTATCCTTCTTTACCTCCTCTCTCTTTGTACAATCCATTTTTGAGAAGGAAAGGCCATTTTCCAGCAGACCTAAAGTAGCAATAGTGAACTTTGAAAGTATTCAAGCACTGATATTTCCTATTGCAGTTAAAACAGGAAGGTATAGCACTGGGAAGAAGGCAATGATAATGATAGAGCAGTTATTGGGTTTTTATCTGCAGGTGAAATATCTTAGTGTACTCTTTGCTTTTTTGTTGAGATTTTTAATTAATCATATTTATTACATTTTTACCCCACCTTTATTATTTTTATAAATAGCACAGAGCCAGTGGTGGGATTCAGCCAGTTCGCACCAGTTTGGCAGAACCGGTAGCTAATTTTTTGTTGCCCAGGCCCAGAATGGATTTCTGGAAGCAGCATCCATACAGAGAACCAGTTGTTCACATATTTGAATCCCACCACTGCTCGGGGCTATAAATACACAGTACTCTTTCCTCCTCCTACTTTCCCTCTATGAAGAACCCTGTGAGGTGGGTTGGGCTGACAGAGAGTGATTGTTATTCTGCTAAAGTCAAACATTGATTATATTCATTTGGATCTAGATGTTATTCCCAGTGACATTCTGCTGACAATGGAGGAACAAAGCAAAAACAACAACAACAACAACACATTTTGTGACTTCCTTCTTTCCTTTATAAGCTCCCTGAGGTGTGTAGAAACCATTTCTGGGGATTTTGGTACAGGAGTGGCACAGGTAACAGAAGTGGAAGGAAAAATGGGTAAAAATGGAAATCTTATCAAAAGTAGATCTTGTATTTATAAAGGAAAAGATCTCGATCTATCTGTTGTTATTATTAATTCCTGGTAGATAGCCTAGAAGGCTTTAAGCAAATAGTCACAATATTAAATTTCTCCCCTAAATAAACAATACATTTCTACTTGGTAAATGGTGGCTCGATGACTCAGTGGTTAAGACGGTGGGCTTGTCGGCTGGAAAGCCAGCAGCCTATGTTTGAGACCCAAGCACCATGCGATGGGGTGAGCTCCCGTCCTCACCCCAGGTCTTGCCAACCTAGCAGTTTGAAAGCATGTAAATGCAAATAGATAAATAGGTACCACTTTGGTGGGAAGATAACAACACTCTATGATGTCATGCTGGCCATGTAACTGCAGAAATGTCTTCCGATAGTGCTGGCTCAATGGCCTTGAAACGGAGATGAGCACCACCTCCTATAATCGGCAACAATTAGCAGAGTAAAATTTGCAAGGATTCCTTTACCCTGTACTTGGCAAATAACGATTTTTCTGGGCCCTCAAGTCTTTGGTGGCAAAAAAATTCTGTAGTAAATTAATTGCTTGGAAAGTGACATCTATTTTCACTGAAATTGCTTGAAGAAAAGCCAGGTACTGGATAACAGAGGTTTATGTATTTAAAACAAGATATTTGTGTGTTGAACATTTTTATAGCCGAGAACACTTGGAAATTTCAATAATCCTCCTTACTTCAATAAAAACTATTCTACATCCTTACCAAAGAAGGGAATCATCTGCAGAATATAAAATATCTTTGGCAAGACTGAGATCTTGATGAAACCTGCCCTTCCAAGGCACAAGAAAGGGATTGTTTCATTGCTTGAAAACTTCTCACTTGTTTTGAAGTTTTCATGTATCAGTAATATTGAGGCTTATTTTAATACCTTCAATAATGAAATCCAGTGTTCAACTATTCAAAATACAAAATTGTGATGTATTCGGTCTAATATTATGGAGAAATCACATTACAAGTTCTTGATTCAAGGAACATAATTATAACTACGATTTTCTTAAACTAAAACTCAAAGGCAAACTACTTTATTAATATGCTTTTCATATGTAGCCCTTTGGCCCAACCAGGGTTAAATGTAGTCAGTTAATCTAAATGTCAAGATGAGAAGTAGTGCCTTCATTTTTATTACTCCAAGAATTCTAACATATATTTTGCATTGAGCTGTGACAGTATGGTGATTCTGATTTCCCACTTCATACAACTTCTATCACGTGTCATCATAGTTCTGATAAAATTCCATAAACAGATTTTGTGTAAATCTGAAACACAATTGGGTCATTCTAGTTTCTCTTTGAATTATCTCATTTGGAACAGGAAGACTAGATAGAAATGTGTTGAAGGAATCCCCTTCCAATATGGATTTTCACTTACTTGCCTTCTGCAAATAAATTAGACAATCCATCCACATAGGCAAAATTGTGTCCTTTTGAAGTCTACTTATTTTGTAACCTTGGAGGGCACAAAGCCGACACTGCATCTGAGCAGCTTCTCTAAGCAAGATCCTTTCTAGTGTATTGAAGATTGACAATAGTGGCTGAATCTTATAAATCCTAAAACCAAATTCTAGTTTGTTGCTATTTTTGTGTCTTTTCTATTGATTAAATGAAGATGCTAGACCCCTCAGAATCCAAAACAACCTAACAGCCAGCCAGAGACAGCACCAACCCTCAACCAACCCACACAAGACCCCCACCCACCACCAGTTCACCTCCCAATGACCCTGACCTGATGTAACCTCCCCATCACAAGACCCATCACAAGCCTCTCACTGATGACTCATATCTGACCCCTCACAAGAGCCTCACTTGACACACCCACACCTGAAGCCCTTATCAACAGAACACTGACACTGACATCCCCTACACTCCCCTGAAGATGTTACCTAGCCTGGTAACAAAACGTCTGGAAACCAGCCCAAAAGCTCGGAGAACGAACCTTCGCCCTCATCCTACACCCGAGCTACAGATATTCACCACTATTGTAAAAGAGTTAGGAGTCAGTTTTTCTGCTGCTTGTTTTCGTAGAACGTCTGGAAGAGCTCCAGAAAATCTGCAAGAATTATATTAAGCCTCCCAAAATAATCAAATAACAGTACTAGATCAAAACATTATTGGCGATAACAGCAATCTACAACATATAATGCAACTTATCTTAATGGGGCCAGTTTGGTTTTCAGAGAAGCTTTGGGGAGTGCCAGTCAGATCTTCATAAAAGGAAAGCACCTTTCAAAGGTTTGCACAGCTCTACATTCTGTTAGAAATGTTCTATAATGTTGTATTCTTATAAAAACCAATCCTGAATTCAATTTCACAGGTTTTCACAGGAGACACACAGATTTTCCCGTGCTTTATCATGTGTATGAATTCATAACGCTCTGGACAAGGCTGAATCTTTGTCCTCTGAAAATTTCAGATCATCAGTCTTAATCTTACTTCCATTCTGTAAATATTCAAAATATTCACTAATCTATATTCTGTATCATTTAATATCATTTGAAGTTTAGGAAAGTTCAAGGCTTGCTTGTGATGAACTATGTATTCCAGAAATAGATAAATCAGTTGCTGCTTTTAATATTTTGCATTTTGTATCTCTTAATTTGTGCTGAAAGAAGCTTTGAAACCAATGGAGTAAAGGTTTCTATGAAAATGAAACCTAGGATTGCTACTATTGATCTTTTTGTCCATTTTGAAGACCTAATGGACATTTGTGCCTTTCTGAGCTGAAAATTGATTTCTCCAATATTTTCATGGGATGCAAAGGAACCTAGAGCTATTAGCATGGTATATTACAGAGGGGATTTAATCAATATAAAGAGGCTATGTGTGGAGGGAAACAATTACCTAGAGAACTCCAGTGTGCATCTAAAACTCAGTGATAGCCTATAAAAGCAACGAGAAATTATTTTCAATTCTTAAATGGAAATGTCTGTTTGCATAAACTACTGATAACCATCAAACTGTAAGAAACGAGAGAGATATTATCTGCACAGTTGCTAAGATACAGGCAAGTTTATTATGTTTAATGTTTCCATTTATTTTTCCTCTCTAGATTTAAAAGTAATAAGCTTGGCTTTTTATTTATTTCATGTGTTGTTATTAAGGTCCCTGCAGAAAACTGCATTGTAAAATTTAGAAAAGTAAGGAAGAAAAATCATGCTTGAAATATAGACTGAACTTTTGTTCTCCTGAGTTAGATGGAGCCAACTATGTACTGAGCATTTTAGAGCTCATCCTCAGCACACACACACACACACACACACACACACACACACACACACACACATACCCCAATTGGCACGAGTGTGCCCTGCTGGCTGCTGTTTTATGCTATGTTCTCATTACATTGCCTTCAAAGCATCCTCACTCCACAGCTGAGGGAGCTTTATGTTTTCTTTAGCTCTTTCAGTGCGAAGATTGTGTTTTTCATCTTCTTTTAATACTATTTTTCCCATGAACATGATTTAGCACAACAACATGGTTGGTGATCTAGCCAGGGACTGAGATGTGCCCAACTCCTGCTAGCTATTCCAGGCTATGCAGCCAGGGCCCCTCTTGTAATTGTATATGGGAAAAATCTTGGGAAACTGGGCAAAGAGATGAGGCAGAATACATGAGCACTGAACAGTACACAACCCAAAATTAAGGTACCATATATTGGCTGCAAATACACAAATAACCACAAGATGGCAGCAAAAAGATACAGATCATTCTAATACCTGCGGCCATCTAACGATTGTTTAGATTTTTACAACTCAGATCTGGTAGCCCTATTAAAATAGCTCTCCCAAACTGTTTTTCAAAATTTAGTCCCACCTACGTGTATGAGATTATCCTATCCACTCTATGACCTTAAGCTCCCCCAAATGTTACATGGTTTGGCCACCAAGCAGCTGCCTCACCCTTGCCTTAAATGAGCAGAAGATTTTTTTCTATCTTTGGAAGAAAAAGCTAGAGATAATCTAAACAATGGGTAATAAGAGTTTTGGGTAGATGGAAGATAGAAACTGCCACATTCTGATTACCTTAAACCAGGGGTGTCAAACTGCCGGCCCACGGGCCGGATGCATCATAGTGAAACCGTGCTCATCCCATTGCCAGCAATGGCAAAAAACTCGCGATACGTTGCGACACATCACGTCACATTGCGAGTTTGACACCCCTGTCTTAAACACACAACTGAGTGCCAAAAGATCTACTAGTTCCTAAGAAGACTAAAACATACAAGGAATGGTTGCTGGCATTGGGTATGTCTAGTTTAACAAAGAGAAGGACAAGGGGGGACATGATAGCAGTGTTCCAATATCTCAGGGGTTGCCACAAAGAAGAGGGAGTCAAGCTATTCTCCAAAACGCCTGAAGGCAGGACGAGAAGCAATGGGTGGAAACTGATCAAGGAGAGAAGCAACCTAGAACTAAGGAGAAACTTCCTGACAGAACAATTAACCAATGGAACAACCTGCCTCCAGAAGCGGTGAATGCTCCAACACTGGAAGTTTTTAAGAAGAGACTGGACAATAAGGTGACCAACCGTCCTCCTTTAGGGAGGACAGTCCTCCTTTTGTGAGTTCTGTCCTCCCTCAAAAAGTGTCCTCCTACATGTCCTCCTTTTCGATATTTGAAGACTAATCTGCAGGGCTTTTTTTTCTCATAGAACGCTCAGAACAGCGTTCCAGCACCTTTTTTTGATTTTTTTTTCAACTTTTGCATGAGCTATACTACTCCTATTGGCTTTAGAAAGCCAATAGGAATTGCTGCTGAGCGCACCAAAACATCCGGCCGGCAAACTTTGCATATGTAAGTTGTCTGCAGTGAAGGCGAATTGGCAGGAACTTTGCACCCCTCCCTGCTACCCAACTACACTATCTCCTAGTTAGTCCCGAAGATACCTGGAGGAGACTGGAGCGGCGATGCCACAGTAACTTTCTCTTGATCTTTGGCCCTGCTAGGGCAATAATGGCTGCGGGCTCAAGAGGCAGGGGCTGTGGGGCTGCTGCGGGTGGGGGTGTGAGGGGCAGTGTTGGCCGGCTGCCCCCCGTGCTGTGGGAGCCGCAGGGTCCGCTCTACACAGCGGGGCAGCAGTGCTGGCGGGGCGGCTGTAGGCAGGGGCATGGCATGTAAGCATAATTACAATATAAAATGTTATTGTTACAAATGTTTTTTATTATGCATTTATCTTATTATAGTGTATTCTGTATTATTGTTGCAATGAATAAAATGTTTCTTTTATTTTACGATATTTTTTCTTCAATTTATTTGTGTCCTCCTTTTCATTGTAAAAAAGTTGGTCACCTTATGGACAGCCATTTGTCCGAAATAGTATAGGGTTTCCTGCCTGAGCAGGGGGTTGGACTAGATGACCTGCAAGGTCCCTTCCAACTTTATTATTATTATTATTATTATTATAAGGCTAAATACTGTTTATCCAGCAATGGATTACTGTATATCTCTTCTCTTCTCTTCTCTTCTCTTCTCTTCTCTTCTCTTCTCTTCTCTTCTCTTCTCTTCTCTTCTCTTCTCTTCTCTTCTCTTCTCTTCTCTTCTCTTCTCTTCTCTTCTCCTCTCCTCTCCTCTCCTCTCCCCTCCCCTCCCCTCCCCTCCCCTCTCCTCTCCTCTCCTCCTTTCATGCCTTTGAGTCCATATTGACTTCTGGTAACTGCCTGGACAGGCCCCTGCAGTTTCCTTTGCAAGATTTCAGAAGTGATTTGCCCTTGCCTTTGATCTCAGGCTGAGAGATAGTGATTGGCCCAAGGTCATCTAGCTGGCTTCGAGCTGAAAGCAGGCTAGGTTTCTAGCCCGATGCCTTAACTACTACATCAAATTGATTCTCAAATGTTTCATTACATTGTATGATTAAGAATGAAAAACCACCCATGACGTGGAGTGAAAAGCTTGTGTGATCCTTGTGAGTGCTTACTACAATGAACAAATGGCTCACTATTGAACTGAACAATTTAAAGTGATTTTTTCTAAAGGCAGCATCAATGTGTGCATTAGCCTTAGGATGCCCCATATTTCATATGTCATATGTTATTAAACCAAAGTTTTTGAGCTAGAGATGTAAATGTTGAGAAATCAAAGTGAGGGCACCTTGTTAATCAGTATAATCACATTTTCCACCATGCTCTGCAGACACGCACTTTCAAATGAAAAAACACTCAGCAGGCATTTGTTTGATATAGAATACATCATAAATACAGACGTGCTGCTCTTTAAAAACTTTATAGAAACATTTCCTGTGTTAAAATAAGTGCTTGTGCCCAGCTGTGATTGCATAAGATACTGTACTAATAGCAAGCTTCAAAACATTGTTGAATTTTGGGGTGACGGGGAGGGCTGCATCTTTGTTCAGTTGAATTTCTTTAATAACTTGGAGTATATACCGAGTTTCAAAAATCATAGATACTAAATCAAATATCAAAGTAGCTGAAGTTTGGTATTTCACTGCAGACATCGTCTGGAGAAAAAGAAATGATAGTTTACTGGTTGTATATTATTAAAATTCTCAGTAGGATCTTGGAGAACCCCCCCCCTTCACCTTGTTAGTGTGACTGATCTATAATGGTGATTGTACCTGTCTTTACTCAAAGAGAAGCAAAATCCAATAACCAAATGTCTTGCTGGAATATTCTACCATTCTGGTGCTCATTCTATACTTTGGGGACAATAGTTTATTTTCCTATGCTTCATCTTTTCCAAATGTTCTTTACCTGATTTCTCTTGTTGTTCCTCCAAGATGAATAAAATCTGCTGGTTGGTCTGCATATAATCTGCAATTTGCAGTAAGGAGCCAAGTTGTCCACTGTAACATCAATGTGGTGGTCAGAAAGGAGAACATTGACAGCCGATCATTGAAAGAACTCCTTCCTTCTTGTCTTTAAGTTCTGCCAATGAAGCCTCAGCCTTAACTCGCTAATTCTTGGCTGCAGTAGAGGCAGTCCACTAGTTATTTCCCCCTGGGGAAGGGCAGAACTCTGTCTATGACCAATTCTCTTTTCTACTTAACTTTCCTGGCCTGTTGCTGTCAGATATGAAGCAAAATGCCACTCATCACCAGTTTGGAATAAGATTTAGAGGCTCTCTAGTCAGTTGCTCAACATGCTATAGAGCAGTGGTTCTCAACCTTCCTAATGCCGCGACCCTTTAATACAGTTCCTCATGTTGTGGTGACCCCCAACCCTAAGGGCTCTCCAAGCGCGCATCAACGCCGCCCACTCACCCGCTGCGCCCGGGGCTCAGCGCGCCTCGCCTGTCCTTGCCTCACTTCCGAAGGTCACCGGCCTGCCCGGCTCCAGCTGGCCGGGGAGGGGGGGCAGGAAGGCCGCTCCACCGGCTCCGCCCAGCCTGGTTGGAGAAGCGCCCAGGCGGGGAGAGGGAGAGAGAGAGAGAGAGAGCAAGAGAGAGAGAGAGAGCCAAGAAGGCAACAGCGCCGGCAGAACTTAGTTCAGCCTCCTCCCCGGAAAGGGCCGTGAAGCAGCGCAGCCTCCCTTAGGAGATGCTCGATGGAAATGAATCCGGCGCTGCAACGGCCCCCAGCTCGAAGCCGTGCGGAGACGGATAGAGGAGCGGTGTCTCAGTTCCTAAGACCATCGGAAATATGTGTTTTCCGATGGTCTTAGGCGACCCCTGTGAAAGGGTCATTCGACCCCCAAAGGGGTCGCGACCCACAGGTTGAGAACCACTGCTATAGAGACAGTGAGCTCTGCTCTGTCTTAGACTACAGAATGCCTTTGGCCAATCACAAGGCTCAGGAAATTATGTGAAGCTCATACTTTTAAGACAATCTGCACTCTGCTTTCTTCAGCAGTGGTCTAATAGGAAGAGAGAGCACAGGAGTTTGATAAAACAGAAATCTGAAAATAGAACCAAAGAATAATTCCAAATGACAAAGGGATTTTGCAACAATTCCTCCTACAAATGAGAGAAAGAAGAGAGAGTGGGATAAATGAAAGGAAATGGCTTATGACAAAAAGATGATACTTCCAAACAACTGCCAGCCTCTAATCCTTGGCAGCAGTTTTATACTATTACTAATGTATTGCCGAACACACTCTCCAGTTGACCAATAAGAGAGCAAAAAAAAAAAAAAATAGCAGTCAGCCAAAGGTCTGCCTCCCACTTTTTTTCTTGCTGCATTTGCTTTTTGCAATCAGGGGAGAAAAAGGAAGTCTTGTCATTTTAATTCAATGTTCCAGGCAGCCTCTGTTGAATTATATGAGAAATAGAAGCATAATCTTTGCTTAAGCTCTTCTAAAATAATTTGATTTTAAGAATTAGTGGCTTTAAGATGGATAGCTCTCATTCAGTTGAGAAAAAGAGAATAAAACAGAGATTTTCTTTCAGCTACTTGCAATGTAAAACTTGGGTTTTTATCTCCTTGGTCTCTTTACCTGAAGGCCATAATGAAGAAAATAGCCGGTAAAGCAGTGGTTCTCAACCTGTGGGTCGGGACCCCATTTGTGGTCGATCGACCATTTCACGGGGGTCGCCAAGCAAGGCTGTCCGCCATTTTTTTGTCTGCCATTTTTTTCCCCTTTTCCGGCGGGTGCCTTACCTCCCTTGGGCTGGGCCAGCTGGTGGTTGGCCTGCTCCGTCTCTGCCGCTTGCCAGCTACGCCTCGGCCGGTGCAGGGGGCGGAACCACACATGCGCGGCGCTCCTGGGCAGGGAAAGTCCTCGACTTACGACCGGTTGGGTAGTCCTCGACTTACGACCGGTTTAGTCCTCGACTTACGACTGGTTGGGGGTCGCGGCATTAAAAAGGTTGAGAACCACTGTGGTAAAGGTTTTCTTAGCAAGAAAATTGTCAACAGGATTTCTGTAATCTTGTGTAGGCTTGGACAGCTGGTAGACCTCCTTACCTATATTTCTAGTTCAGATGTATAATAAAATTTGTCTTTAAGGGAGTTCAGCCATAGAACTGGAGGTTTCTTTCCCCATCAAGACATGCTCAATTGTACTCAAATTGCTGACAACAAGAAGGCCCAGTCTTGGAAAATGTTCACTCATTCATTTTTATTGACAGTTCTCAAAGTGGGCAAAGCTTATTTTTACCAGTAGCATAATACAGACAAGCTAATTGGACTAAGGCAAATTGTGATAATAGATTGCCTGTTATGATTTTTTTTTTCAAGGCATGGGCCCAAGGAAACTGACACTGCTTTTATTTTTAAAGGTAGCTAGTCATTTAAATCCATGTAAGATGGGAGTCCACTGTTCCTTAGAATTTCTATAGGAAAATCGAAAGTAGATAATGTTGATCATTATTGAAGCAGACATCTGGCAAAATTGGTGCAATTTGAGGAAATGGCTGAATGGTTAATTGCCTATAATGAAAGTCAATCATTATATATAGTACGGAGCCTTAGAAATAATATCATACAGTGTAGGATATTTTGGAGTCAAAGATAATATACTTCTCATTGATATGTAAGCTCAGTAGAGTTGTTTTTTCAGCTGCTGTTACAGCTGTTATGCTTCAGACTTCCTTATATTGGAAACGTGAGGACACATGAGCTTATCCTGCACATGAGAGGTCTAATTTCATGTGACATGGCTCTATCACAAGTCGCTTGCACAGCACTAGAAATCAAGTTGTTCATAACTGAAAGGCTTTCAGCTCACATTACCACATAGCTAGAGTTTTGCCACTGAAACTGTCAGAAAGGTTAGACAGCATTTACCAGATAAATTTTAGCTTATGCACCATAATTATGAATCCCATCTAGTTCATAAAAGAACAATTGTTTGCCTTTTGTGGTGCAAAGCTTGCCTATCTATGGCTCAATGTCAGCCAAATCCAAAACATGTGCCATTAAATGCTGCTCTGACTAAGTCACACAGCACACTAAGCTACAATGTGGTTTTAGCTCAGTGTGTGTATAAATGACCTAACTGATTTATTCAATAAGCCATCTGCTGAAATCATTAGATCTGTATGAACTAGCAAACAGCTAAGCTAGGTGAGCCAAACTCTCAATGTTTGCGATATGTGATGTGCGCAATTCTTAGGAAACCAGTGTTTGAGCTTAGCTTCCAGATTTAATATGTCATTTAGTATGACAACTCATACAACATGTGGAGTCCACTACAAATTAGCTTGACACAAAGCATACACCCAGGCTGAGCGTTCACAGGCTGCATCAGAACTGAGATGGTGTGCCTGTAACAGTTCCTGAAAACTGGCAAAAATCACAGTAATTGGATTAATGCCTAAGCCATTCTTTCCTCATGCAATAATTTTTGCAGCATCACGAGGCAAAAAGTTCTAACTCTGAAGGCTGGGACGGGTCAGATATCCCACCTGTAATTTTCCCAAAGAAAACTGACCCCTGAAATTGGACACAGTGGGGACCAAAGCAGCAACTTGCATAGCAACTGAGTGCATCGCTTTCTGAAGCAAACCGTTCCAGTTCCCCTGAACAGATTACTAGCAAAGTGCAGGCATCGTATGAAGTTTTATTTGCTAGGTCTCCATTCTCATAGAATAAAACAAAATATTTACCTACTTTAAATTATTTCTTAAGAAAAGCTAAAACCTAAAGTTATACTTTGTTCTTGGTTCCTGGAATATTTTGACCTGACAAAATATAGTCTGTGGCAAAAAAGAAAGAAAGAAAGAAAGAAAGAAAGAAAGAAAGAAAGAAAGAAAGAAAGAAAGAAAGAAAGAAAGAAAGAAAGAAAGAAAGAAAGAAAGAAAGATGAAAGCTGACCAGCAGGAGAAAGAATCTGGTGAACCCAGAAGAGCAGGGAGGATAAGAAAAGGCAAGATGATACTCACAATCATACAATCAAAGCCACACCTTTTTTAAATTTGCATTGCATGTTTTGATCATGCAGTTACAACCACCATCTTGACTTTTCTGACACACACATCCCCATGGAGGTAGTGGAATTAATAGAATAGTATACACCATCTAGGATTTTATCAATAAACCAGAATTCTGACATTTATGGTTTACAGGTTCACGAAGATGCTGCTAATGTGTCTGCTATTTCAGTTAGACACAACAAATCACTTCTTGAAATGAAATTGAAACATGTGATTCAAAAATAATTCAGAATAACAATGGGATGTTGAACTAAATTACCAGTAGGCCATGCAATATTTTATGGGGAATTGAAGGCCATAGTTAATGGAATGATGAGTGATGAAATGAAGTAGCCAGGGACACATATACATGGGTAGAATTGGGATTTCCCAGTGTTTGGGTTAGTGGCTTTAAAAAAAACCTTTCACATTGTGTCTATTTTAAGGGCTTGCACTAGCTGTTTTTTTCAAGAGGGGGAAAACAAACTTGGTTGAGATGTAACACCAGAAAATTGGACAGATTACCAGCTTCCCCTTTTATTACTGTATTTGGCAGTCATTTGATGGTTAGTCTTGATGGTTTCGTAATAGGTTTCACTAAGTGGTACGGCACATGCAACTGAAGATAGCAACTCTGAGAACTTCCACTGTTATCATTCATCAAATATGTCTTTCGGAAATGGACACCTGCATAGACCTTTGAAGTGCCAGCTGCTGTCTGTGCTTGGCTGGAACGCACAGTGGTGACATTTCTTTCTTACCCACTGTCTGCCAGCAAGAATTGGTCAGGGGTATGTTCATCTATTGAAGAGTTAGAGAAGGAAAAAGTACAGAAGAAATGCTTTGATATATAAAATGCACACGGAAAGTTACTTAACAGCCCAAGAAGGGCCCTTTGTGGTCAGCAGGGTGCATTTCATCCTGCAGTTTTCCAGACTCCTCTACCTGGTAGTCCTGAATGGTATTCATGCCTTTGTGAATTGGTGCAGATATTAACACCTTTATTAGGTGGAGCAAATATCTGGTTTCCCTGTTGGCTTAATAACTGGGAGCAATAGCACAGCCATAGATGAGCACTTTCCAGAACCCTGCCACATACAGGTAGTCCTCAACATGACCATAATTGAGGCCAACATTTCTAGTGCTAAGTGAGACAGTTAAGTGAGTTTTGCCCAGTTTTATGACCTTTCCTGAATTTTGATCACGTGACGAGGATGCTGCAATGGTTGAAAGTGGTGAAAAACGGTCATAAGTCACTTTTTTCACTGCAGTTGCAACTTTGAACGGTCACAAACTGTTGTAAAGTTGAGGACTAACTGTACAGTAATTGCCTTCTACTCAGACTGCTTAGCTCTGACGCCAAACAACAGCTCTGAAACCAATCAATGGCATTAACTTCTTCTCTAATAATATATCAACTGTGCCGTTTTGGGACTGTTATAGTCTAATTACTCTTGGCAGATGTAAATGATGCTTTAAAAAGTGGTTCTATTCTTACAATACCAGTCACGTCTATTATCTTTTTCAGGATTTTATACCATAAAAGTTAGAACCAAGGATGCAAGTTGAAGGAAGAGGTAGTAGAAGATGGATAGCCAAGCCAATAAATTGCCAGCAGTAAAGAAGAATAGGAGGCAATCCTCCCAATCCATTATTGTTATTAGTTAAAATAGTATTTTTTAAAAATTATTTGCATATAATACATGTTTGGGGGCCAATGAACAATCTGAAACTTCATAAAGGAGTAGATGAGTTGAACAGTTTGGGACTCCTGGTCTAAAGTTGGTATTCATTCATTCATTCATTCATTCATTCATTCATTCATTCATTCATATTACTGACCACAAAAGTCTCTTGACAGTTTACAATTAAATATTTAATAGACACATCCTGTTTTCAAAGGCATTTAGAGTGAAATATTTTCTCTTTATACCAATCGTATGATATGGTTGAGAAATAACTACCTATTCATGGCCTGAGGATGAATATGACTAGGTCCATGGATGGAAGGTTTAGAAGAATGAGGAACCTTTCTGAAATAATCTCCCCCTTTGTTTTATCTGATTCTTGAAAACTTGGTGAACTATAGTAATCACACTGAAGCCAATGAATAATCCCGGTTTCGTTATGTTTGTTCTGATCCCACATCCTGATCAGAAGAAAGTGAAGAACAAAAGCATACAAACCAAAGGATGCTGCCTCATGCCAAATCAAACCACACTTCCTTCTAAATTAGCAAGATTGAAACCAACTGGATGTGGCTTTTCAAATGTTAGGCTTGAGGGTTTTGTTTTTGTTTTTTGTTTTGCTTGACTTGGACATGCCAAGAACTGAACCTGCAACCTTCTGCATGTGCTATCCCAACCAGATTAGTCCTTCCTGATATAGGCCAAAATCAACCAGAATAACAGCATACAACTTTTTCCATTGCATACTGTGGAATGAGTCTTTACCTACCAGGACCCTAAGATTATTCCCCTAAGTTCCTTCACTGCATGGGACAACCAATAACCCCAAAGGAGAGGGCTTTTCTTGTTGGGGTGCCCATCTATGGAACAAATGGTTGAGAGAGAGAGAGAGAGAGAGAGAGAGAGAGAGAGAGAGAGAGAGAGAGAGAGAGAGAGAGAGAGAGACCTGGCATCTCTATAATGAGCTATGGGGCACTAGATGAGACTACAAACTCGTTTTCCCAGGCATTTTAAGAACTGTATTTTGTATTTATAGGTTCTATTGTGGTGCTATTACTATCATTACTTTATGCTATATTTATTATTGCTGGCCTGACTTTTATCTTGTTTGTTGAGCTGTTCTTTGGGGAGATTTATATACTACTTACGTATTGCATTGTTTTACACCGTTTTATATTTTATCATGTATACCCTGGAAGATTTTTATTGGATTATGTAAAGGAGCAATAAATAAAACAGAGATACAGTTTTGCCATTTCTACAATGTTTATTTCTTATTTAGGAAGATTGCCATTGCTATTTGTTTAACAAAACTGATTTGTTTTTGTGCCTACCATATTCTTTAATGCTTTCCCACTAGCTGCTGAGCTCACAATTAGTAGGGACAGCTAGCATTTCATTTAACCTTCCACCATGAATACCACATCAGACCTGTGGCAACATCAGGTCTCTCTGGATTTCCAGTCACATAGAAAATTGGTCTAAAGAGCCCCAAGTTTAGGAATGCTGCTTTCTGTTGTCACTCACCTTACTTCAAGCTTTGCATTTTTGTTGCTATTTGAGAAGCACAACTAGTATACTGAAAAGTTTCCAGGAAGCTCTCCACAACCATTCTGTACTCATTCCAGGTTTGTGGCAGACTTCACTCAAAGCCAGCTGGGTTAAACTGCTGAGCTGATTTCTTTCTGACTTTGCAATGATATAGTTGAAAATGAAGCAAAGTAGTGAATTTCAGAGAATAATTGGCAATGCTTTGTCGGTGGTACAGTGTGGCAGGAACTCTTCTCGCATCCTATTTCTTGCCTTCTGAACTTAAGACAAACTTTATGTTCTCCAGGCCACCATACAGGTTCAGCTTGGAATATCTCTCAAGGGACTTTCCATTTCAAGGCCATTTTTCATACACATTCACACATATCTATACATACACAATAACCAGACACAACACCCTAGCCTTTGTAGGACCCCTGCCAAAGAGCAAAGGCTTGCGCACAGTCACTCATGCTCTTGTCACCTCCCGCCTGGACTACTGTAATGCTCTCTACATGGGGCTCCCCTTGAGGAGCACTCGGAGGCTCCAGTTGGTCCAGAATGCGGCCGCGCGGGCGGTGATGGGAGCGACTCGTCGCTCCCATGTAACGCCGCTGCTGCGCGAGCTGCACTGGCTGCCTGTGGCCTTCCGGNCTGGCCTAGGGGTATTTTAAAGGGGTTTTAAATTAAATTTTTAGTAGAAGCGGCCAAATTTAAATAGTTATTTTTAATCTTTTTAAATTTTGTATTGTATTGTACCATTGTTTTAAACTGGCTGTAAGCCGCCCTGAGTCCTCCGGGAGAAGGGCGGGGTATAAATTTAATAAAATCAAAATCAAAAATCAAAATCAAACAGATCAAAATGTCAATTTTATTCCTATTTCCTTCCCCTGCATTATTGTGCTCAGGGATCTGCAAACTGTTACAACAGTCCTGGTCAATCCTGACTGTTTCTCCATTCCTGATACCACAGCAACAAGTAACCACGGTTAGTGCTAGTGTGAAAAGGGGCTAGTTTCAGAAATGCCAGCTTGCTTAGCTTTTGGCTTTGACATTTCCAGCAGCTTTTAGAGAGAAAAGGAATGGGGTCTCCGTTGCCAGTTAGTTCTTCTCATAGCTCAAGTTAACTTTGCTAGACAGATGCATACAATTTACTGGAAAGATATGTCTGTGTGCACAGATGTATATACGAGACTAGCAAATTGTTTTCTATGTATTTTGTGTGAAGTAAAAATAGGCACATTTTGGTTATTCCAAAACTTTTTACAGTTCGGTGAGGACGGCATTGCCCAAATGCTCTTTTTGCACTTTTCTATTGTTCATCTGGAAGGAACATCGATTAGCTCTTGGTTTTCTCAGCTGTTCTCAGTCTTCCAAGGTTGGCTGAATTGAAGATAATCGAATAGTTGGCTTAATTTGCTTCTCAAAAGTAGAGTTAGATGTACTCTCCACCAACCCAGACATTTGGAAAGCTGAAGAACTGATAAGAAGTTTAAGGATTCTCCAGTGTCATACCCAGCCCAAGAACGACATTGAACAATCCAGTTAAAGTTCAGTTCTTTCTTTGCTCATCTCATATAGACAGAATCTTGCCAGACTAAACCTGTACTACTTTCAACCCTAATAGATATATCCTGGGGAGCTATACTAAATATCTTTCTCTTTCTCTGATCCTGCTCTGGATTGTGTTGTCGCTTGTCTTGCCTCCCCTCCTTGGAATGTTTTCTCCTTCCTGGGAAGCTGTCACTTCACTGCAGTCCATCACATCCAGTCATGTTGCAAAGAGTGTCAGTTGCAGCAACTTTCCCTAGTAACTGTCTGACAGACCAAAGAATGGAAATATACCTGCTAACTGTTGAGAAGGAAGAGTCGCAACTAGACTCCACCATTCCTGTATAATCTCAGCTCAGGTAAAGAGGAATATAAAGATATCCTTGAGGAATTAAATGACTGTTATGAAAACATCCACTAATCCCAGATAGACAGGATAAAGAAACTCAAGATTGCCCAAACTCAATTCTCTTTAGAACGAAGAGGAAAAAAAAATCTGTCAGGCTTTCAAGATTATGTTATTATACCCCATAACAATAAAATAGATTTGAGTCGTTCACATGGTATCTGTTTCCTTATTTAGTCTACCTCAAAGGGCTGATATCAGGACCTCTGAGGTTGTTATGTGTTTAAGCTAGCTCAGAGTCTTTTTTTCTAGCTAACGCTCATGCTAAGTGAAAGCCAAAATAAAATCTCCCATGAAAATTCATGAGAACAAAGATTCATTCCAAAACCACATACCTTCCTCCAAGAAAGGTTCACAGGGAGTGAAGCTGAGGTTTCCTAAAATTTTAGATTCTCTAATCCCCATGGTTGTTGAAGACCTCTGGATCCTACCTAACCAGGCAATGAATTTCATGGTGGTCTGGAGGCACCTGTTCACACTTAATCGAGTTGCCCTAAATTTGACCTTCCCCTGACATCTGTTTTTGTGTAACAGCCAAGTTAAGTATGACAGTGCTTCAAATAGACCAGTGCCTGGCACCTGTTATTTTATTATTTATCACAGAGATTGCATCAGTAGTCACTTCCTTGTGCTCCCTGCTGCCCAAACATGGAAAGGTGATCTGCTCTTCTCCATTCCCCCATCCTCTGCAACAGATTATCTGAGAAAAGAAACAAAGGAAGGAATATGCATACTTTGGAAGACTCGTGAGTGATTAGCCACTGTTTAAGAAAATAGTCACTTTCTTCAAGCTCAACATATTCACCTTGTCTGATGGGATTTAAAAGCAAAATTAGCCCTGAAAAAGGTTATTTGGAGATGCTGGCCATGATCCAAAATATCCTTTATTGTATGCAAAAAAATTGGGGTGTGTGCATCCTTTCAAATTCAGCAGCCGCCTGGTTTCCTGACTTCCCAAATGGGTTTACATCAGTGGTGGGATTCAGCCAGTTCGCACCAGTTTGGCAGAACTGGTAGCTAATTTTTTGTTGCCCAGAATGGACTTTCAGAAGTGGCATCTACACAGAGAACTGGTTGTTCACATATTTGAATCCCACCACTGGTTTACATTCAGGAGGATTTATAAGATAAAAAAGAGAGAAGAAATGAGGGAAGACAAGAGCTTATTGTCCATAGCTGTTTGATCTATAATATGACTGCAGTCACATGGGGGCGTGGGGGGTGTACAAAAATAGGACAGTTGTGTTAAAATGAATCAAATCAATTAAAACAAGTTGCTTTACCTTAAAATCGAATCACAAGATGAAGTATATAATGTTATTGGGGCTCATGGCAGCCTAAACTATGTTAACTTGCAAGGGTGTCCAGGGAGATCAAAGAAGTCAAGAAGGCAACTCTGACCTCACAGTCAAAATTCTTCCTCTTTTTTATGTCTCTTGTATAATGGCATCTGCCAGCTTGACTTTTGTGATTGTATCATCCATCCAGACATTCCTGTTTCCGTGTGTCTATTTAAATCTGACATGCTTACCCATGGACATTGCTCAAATCTTCTGATTCTTACCCATGTACAAAGTAATGAGTCCACTGACTTTCCACTCCAATGCAGGATCTATGGAATACAAGTTGGTGAACTTGAGTAGGCAAGAGCCATCCTTAAAGGGGGTGCAAAGGCTTCTGTGGGTTGAATTATGAGGACTGGGCTGGGATTTATTTTTTTCCTTTTCTAGGTCATGGAGACAGAGGAGCAAAGGGTGTTTTTTTTTTTATTTAATTTATAATTTATTTGTTTTATTTAAAGCCTAACTTAATTATTGTGATTTTTTCCACTGAAAAGTTCTATTCCTTCCACTGAAAAATGGAAGGAAATCAATCATTTGCCTTCATTTGTGGATCATTACATTGTTGATTTGGGCAGTTGTGTACCAAAATTCAGCACTGCAATTGTGTGTGTGGGGGGGGAGAGACAGTTTTGGAGCTGGGGAAAAAAGGAAAGTTCAGAAGCTCGATTGCTGAGACTCAAAAGGCATTAAAATGCCTGAGCCAGAACAGTCTTCTAAAACCTTGTACCTTCCAAATGTGGTGGAATTACACTTCAGAATCTATCCATGATGGGAAACAGTTAGTAAATACTTAAATTATTATATATTACTAATGCTTGTATGTTTTAGTATTGACTGACAAATCCAAGATCTGAGTGTGCAAGTTAGTGAAGATAGGTAATATGAAATGGAGCTAAATAACATCAAATTTCAATTTATTTTTGTAGGGAAAAAAATTGGGTCTCCATAAAATTGTTTACCATGGAGGGTACTTGTGCATTTGATAGTGCAGTAAAATCAGGTCTTTTTTAAACATTAAAGCTGCATTCCTGCACCCACTTACCTAGGTGTAAACACTGAACTCCATTCATACAGCACATTTGACCAGTTCAGTTGCATAACATGAGCCTCAGATTCTATCAGAGGCCAATGAAAAACCCAAACCCCTCATCACATAGTGCACTTTGATAACTTCCCTGTGTGAACTGAAGCAACCTCACCATAAAACATGCAGACTTTGCAACCCTGCAGGACAAATGCTAGTAAGAAGAATTGCTGCACAAAACATGCTAAAATGTGTTGTATTGTTAACTTTGCCCTGTTTTGTCTTATTTATTTATATTTGAGGGGATGAGCTAAATCTGTTGCATAAACCCACCCTGTTTGGCTACTTTTTCCTTCAATGCATTGTGATTTTTTTAAAAAAAGTATTTCAATAGCAAAGTTAAACATGTGAATGCAGCTACTTGGATTTACTAATTAAGCCTTGGGAGGAATTGCATTATCAGGATGGATCCAGATGGATGTCTGAAAAATCCTGTGCAGGTCTTCTATCTTCTCGTCATTGAAGAGGAAAAGAAGGAAGAATGTTGAGAAGACGCTGTGAATGAAATGGGGTTTAATAAATGCCCTAGCTTAAAGCATCCTAAAGATGAAATCTCAGCTGATCTTTCATGTATGTTTCTATCTATCTATCTCTGAATATTGGTGGGAGAATCAATTATTTAGAGTTTTCCCCCCAATAAAATGGTATAGCTGGGATTGGATAGTTGGTCTTCAGAATAGAAGTTACATGAATGTCCATGTACATACAACTGTAGTTCTGTGAAGTATACATACAGGGGCAGACAAAACAATTGCATGTTACATTTTCAGAGTTCCAGGTACCTCCTCAGCTGTGTAACCTCTGTGTACATAACTCTCAGATTTATCACAGCTTGTGGATTGTCTGGTTGCTTTGAAGGGCCTCAGGCTGTTTAGATAAGTGAGGATACACTGCTCACATATTTGATTCATGAACGAGAAAAGCACTATTCATTTCAGCAAAGCTTTGCAGCTAATTTTAAACAACTGTCTCCCTGGAACCCATGCTGGCAGTTCCTTCCAGTGTTCACAGCTGCAGCCCATTTTATAAATGTTTGGGTTTAATCTGCATTAGGGGTGTTGACTATTGACAGCCCCAGAGGCACTAGTGGCACCTCTGAAAAAAAGAGCAATTTTCTTTAAAATTGGTGGTGGAGGAGCAATTACTCGAGAATTACTTTTGACATTAAGGCAAATTACCCTACTGAAATAACATATTTATTGATTTATTTAGATCATTTTTTAAACATCCTGCTCTTTAGCCCCCAGAACTTGCAGAATGACCATTGAAGATCATTGATAAAACAATCCGGGCACTGAGGCCTCCAGCTGAAAAGATTGGCCCCTATCCATGTGGGTATTTTTAGTATCTTTCTAGATCAAAATACTCAGTCAGGCTGTGGAAAGAAGAAGAGTTTACTGAAATAAACCACGTTTTGCTCTGTGCACATTCACATCTTTATTCTTCCAAATAAGTTTCCTGGAAATGTCCATTTCTGCTCTTAAGCTTTCCTGAAGTGCGACACAGAGAAGGAGGTCTACAAGATTTTGAAACAAGGCTGGATTTTAATGCCTTGGTAGTATGTTTGCATTATTCAGTCTGGTTGGCTATAATTTAAACTAAACTTTCTCAATCTGGTGTCCTTCCCATGTCTTAGATTACAGATATCCATAGGCTGGAGTTAAAGGGAATTTTAGACCCAGAGATCTGGAGGGCACGGGGTAGGGAAGAACAGCTTCAATCTTTTTTTCCTACTGAATTCCTGCCTTGTCATTCCTACTCTTTCCAAAGAAGAGATATGTTTGCAGTCCAAAGTCACCGTTCATCATCTTGTCTCAGAGGATTTTCTGCAGAGCCTGTGGCTATAAAATGATAGAAAGTGGTGTCAAGAATACTGTCCAATTAACTGCCTAATGAAAACCATGCACCATTCTCTACCTTTGTGTGTCAGCAAAACTAAAGATAGTTGTAACTGCATGCAGCATAATTATCTTTGTAATTCTTCTGGAAGAATTGCCTCGGCAATGAACCAAAGGATTGTTTCCTATCTGGGTAATTTTCACTTTAAAATAAAAAAAGTCATTTGATTATTACTAAATATTCACTGAAATCCATAGATAGTTTTGCGTAGCCCAGATCAACTGGGAAGCAATGTAAGAGTTTGCTGTATGATAAATCGTATGATCCTTAAATACATTTTTTTATTTCTTTGTATCCTACCTTTATTTTTACAAATAATTCAAGGCAGTGAATATGTGCAACACACTTCCCTCCTCCTTCTTTTCTCCACAACAACAATCTATGTGGGGGTTGGGCTGAGAGTGACTAATCCAAGGTTAACCAGTTTGCTTTCATGGCTAAAGCAGGACTTAAGAGCTCTAGTGGCACAGTGGTTAGAATGCACTACTGCAGGCTAAATGTTTATGGAGATTCTCAGTCATCAAGGTCATGGTTGTCCCAGAGGGGCTTTTTCAGGAGGCAATGGGACTTTGTTTTCTTGTATTGCAGTTTGGCAGTTCAAGTCTCACAGACTCAAGGTTCATTCAGCCTTCCATCCTTCGAGGTTGTTAAAATGAAGACCCAGATTGTTGGAGACAATATGCTGACTCTGTAAACTGCTTAGAGAGAGCTGTAAAGCACTGTGAGGTGGTATCAGCGGTGGGATTCAAATATGTGAACAACCAGTTCTCTGTGTGGATGCTGCTTCCAGAAGTCCATTCTGGGCCAGGGCAACAAAAAATTAGCTACCGGATCTGCTGAAGTAGTGTGAACTGGCTGAATCCCACCACTATATAAGTCTTAGTGCTATTGCTATTGATCTCATGATCTCTGCTTCTAGCCTGGTGCCTTAACCACTAGACCAAACTCACTATTAATATCTGAATAGTATATTTATATTCATATATAATTTCTATGTTATATGCTATATATTTATATATGAATTATATATGAATAATATAGTTATTCATCAACCCTATGAGTAAATCCATATTTCTTAACCAGCTTACCAAAGTCTAATATAAAATAGCTATATAAAGTAATGGGCTTTTAGCTGGTGCAAAAACACATTATGGTTTTGATTAAGATTATTTTACATTTTGATATGGAATACTTATATTTCAACCTACAACTCTGTTATATCAAGGATCCTGAGGTGGGGTTTTTTTTTGGGAGAGAGAATGGGTGGGTGAACCAGAGATAGCCAATATTAAATTATCAATTAAATGTGAAAAAGAAGTACAGTAAATGGCACCAAAAAGAGAAAGATAATGAATAGCATGAAAAGATTGTTTGCTTTTAAACCTTGCTCTTTATCTACTTGTCTTTAACCACACTTTGATCTCAGATTACTTAGGTGCCCCCTTCTTAGCAGAGTTCTGTTGTGAAGAAACTAAGAAAAAGTACTGAGTTTTGGAAAAAGCGAACTTCTCTTTCTCTAGATTTTTCTCATGGTTAGTTAATACTATCCAACAGGTCTTGAGCCAGCAGAAAACTACTAGCAGAAAATCTGCTATTTCCACTGGTGATATTTATCTGTTACATACGCAAGGACGTTACAATACAAGCACTTAACAGTGAACAAGACACATTAAGAACAGGGCTGGGTGGATTCCCCCAACTTTGTTTCTCTGCCTTCTCACCAAAAAGGCAGCTGGAAAAAAAAATCCACCAATCATTCTTCTACATGCGAGACACAACTGGGTTTGGGGAAGGAGAGGAGTTTTGACAACTTTAACAATCTTTCAAAACTTGTTCTGGTTTTGCAGTTGTTTTTTTATTGATGCACTCAAAAGAAGCTCCTGTCATGGTTCCGACAGATGAAACTCTTCAAAAGAACTTCAAGGCGTTGTTTACCTTAAAGAATCTTTTATTGGAGAAACATAGTATCGGCACTACATAGTTGAAACCAAAAACTAAATTTCCCTCCCCTGGGTACAATGTAACAAAGCACAATTCCCTCCTCCAATAAACAGTCATAAATCACATTCCCCAATTAGCTTGAAGCTTGGGCTTTCTCCCCAGCTCCAGCCCACCAAAACTCTATCAACTCAGGGCCCAATGACCTTGGGTTTCCACGGCTGAGTTATTATTGTTATGAATAGCTCGACTCTCATCCACATTCCCCTTTCCAGCATCAACTAACTCTAATAGCAATAGAGAAAAAATGGCTGCATTTCCATCTGTTGTCAAAGCAAGAACATCTGATGTTAGCAGTGTTGACAGCTCCATTATAACTGGGCTCCTTTTAAATATAGGTTTAACATGCTCCAGAAAAATATCAACATCATCTTCAAAAGCAGCCTAAAAAATGGCTGACAGGCATAGGTGGGGTTCATTGTGAAGGAGCAAGGAGAGAATCTCTGCTCTTTCTGTTTCACTGGGCAACTGCCACTGTTGTTTAAACTAATCTAGGCTTCCAACCTGAAAGAATAATGCCCAGAGACTGCTTGGAAGGGATATATATCCTTGTACCAATCTAAAATGGCCGATGGAAGCCATGCCGATCTCATACCGAGGGGAACTGAGCAATGGCTGACACAGTACATTTGCTGATATCCAAGGGAAAGCCTATGCTGGCATAGGGGGAAAACACCAAATTAACAATGGTAGAGCTATGGATGATTTAAGGTGGCCTCAAGTATGGGCTGGTGAAGGAAATGTCATAAGCTACAACAAGTTGGTAGATGATTGTACCACAGTTAGTTGCATGTGAAGAAAGGTTTTCAGTTTATTACTGTGTAAAAGGGCAACATTTAGCTTCTCTGCCCAGTCTTAGAAGAGGATTGCTAGATATCTTTGCCCTATTCTTCCTTGGCCCCTATCCTGTTTTGAACTAACAGTAAGCATGTAAAATATGACTGTCCCTTACTTCTTAACATCTCTATCAGCATTTCTTAACTTCGGCAACTTTAAGAGAAGTGGATTTCAACTCCCTACCGACTATGCTGGTTGGGAAATTCTGGATGTTGAAGTTCACCTATCTTAAAGTTGCCAAGGTTGAGAATTGCTAGTCTATATTATTTGCAAAATAATCCAACCCACACCATGTTTTTTTTTAAAAAAAAATATGTTGACATTATTTATAGAAAACAAATATTTTCTATAAATAACAGATATTTAACCAAAATCACCTTCCAGATATCATATATTGCCTTATCTATAATGTCTCTTGACTCAATTAAAGAGTTAAAATGGGAAATATAAGTGGAAAGAGGAAAGAAAGAATTGAGACAAACATATTCAAAAATTTAGACATATTAAAAATGTGCTCGCAGCATGCTATTTAATGTTATTTTTTACTGCAAGTTCTAGAAAATCCTTATTCAAAAATTCAAAGACTATTGGATCAATGCTTCTTTTGCTAAGGAATGATTTATCTTAACTCCCATTGCAGTCCATAAACCTGTCATTTTGAGTATGTTGTTGTAACCTCCTGTTTTTAATGGAATGTGCTGAGGATCAAATCGAGGGCTGACCATTTTTAAGGCTGAGTCAAGGACAAAGATAATCTATTGCTTTACTTCTTGCCAGAATATGGCAAGGATAGGACAACATCATAACATATCAATTAAAGGTAATCCAGGTGCAGCCTATCTCCAGCAAGATCTGTAAATTCAGGTTGATGATATTGGTCAAAGGTCCAGTGAACACGCAAGGCAATTATTTCAAATTATGAATAATATAGGTCCAATGAGAATTAGATTAAAATAGAATTCCACTGCAATGAAGAATGTATAATCCAGCATCAGCACTATTCTACTTAAGCTGTGGAAAGATTTGTTCAGCACTCTATATAGGGTTGGTTAAGTTTATTAATTTCAAGATGGAGAAAGCATCAGGAATTTCCAATGCAATCTGAGCCTCAGGGCCAAGTTTAGCACCAGAGCTCAAATACTGCCAGATTGCTAAAGGTAAGCTAAATTCCAATTTAAAATCCAATTGTATCTAAGACAATTGCCTCCTATTATGTATTTCTCCAAACTGGTGTTTTCTGCAGAACTTTTGATCTTGCTCCTAATTTTATAGTGTGGTGATTTGTCCTAATAAGGGTGTATCTTTCTCTGGCGAGTATTTTCATTCCCAAGAAATCTACACAATACCTCTTTGATACCAACTCCAATCTATTCTACCCTGAAGTTAAAAGCAAAAGAAGATAGAATTGGTAAAAATTAAAGTATCACTAATTCCAGTGAAATCCATTTAAGCACATATTGAACTGTTTTGGATTATACCAATGGGTTATAACAGTGCATCAGTATCTTGGATCATTATTTCATGCCAGAAAACTTCAAAGCCTGCATTAGAAAAGAAACCGTATCAGAAGGCTTGCCTTTGCCATATATTTCAAACCAGTCTTCTTTCTTTGTGCAGTGTCTCCCGAGTAATCTTACTGCTGTGAAAATAGTCAGGTTCTCACAACATCAGCATTCTGATTTGATGAGCTCAGGTAGAAGCAGTTGCTGTTTTGTTTAGTTTTCTCTATCCAGTAAAGTGGCAAGGGAAATAATAAAGGAATACAAAACACAGAAAGGTATTATCTTAATTGCAAGATCACCTGATATATTTCCCTAGTGAGAGATTCCTTTCCAAAGAATAGCACTTTCTTAAAGGCAACATAACAGATTGCCTCAAACTTGCAGTGCAGCCAAAAATATCAGACTTCTGGTCAGTGCAGGTCCTGGAAAACTGTATTTTCTGATTCCATTATAGCTACTCTGAATAAAGACTATCTGGCCCTGCCAAAGATGAAACCATTCCCACAGACCCCCTCCCTCAATCCTCCAACACTTCTAGTATGTATTTGCTGACTTGACAGAAGGTAGAAAGTTCACATTTATTGAGTTCATCTGTGCTTTCAAATTGTTTGGGCTTTGCTTTCTTCTCCTTGGAAATCAGGTTCATTCATACATGGTCATCCTGGTTAAAGTCACAGCAGTTGCCGTACAGTAATATAATACACTACATTTTGTTACTTTCAAAATGTGGTTAGTTTTTCTGCAGCTTATCTTGCTAGGTGAACCTATAGTCATGCAAAACACTTAACCTGGTTTTCTGGGTTTGTTGAGTAAACTAACCAAGTGGGCTTGATTCACTCAGGGTTCTAAGACACAAAAAAGTGTCTTAGCATGTGGAGTATACGGCCCTGCTACTCTTTTAATCAATGCAGCTAAATGTATTGTATGAATGAAGTCACCAAATAGAAGGGGAAAAAAACTATATATACAGTACACCAAGTGCAATGTATTTTTTTAAAGTAATGTTCTGTCCCATTGGATTGGAATGGAAGCCTGTTGTGAGATTTAAAAGATTTGGAAGCCTACTTTTACGCTGGGAATTATGGGGAGTCAAAGCTATTCACATCTGCAAAGCACTAGATTTTGGAAAGTTACAATTATGTAATGTAAAAGTTCCACTACTGTTCTTGATTTAATGCCCAATATTTAATGCCTTCATGTATGACATTATCAGAAATCTCATTAGGTAGAATTCCTTAATCGTTCCAACTCTGGCAAATTCTTAATGACTAACACTGCAGATGTAACAATTGTTATGGGAAAATAGGCCACCCTATCTTTGTTAAAGTGGAATGAAAATCTAGCTTTGTGAAGATAAATAATGAAAACAGATAACTTTATATCAGATTTTTAAGAAATATTATATGCATGCTCCTACTTTAATAACTTAAAGTATACAAGCATTTAAGCCCTAGAAGAGACATCTCATGCAGTTCAATAGCAGAACCATATTTAGACATCCATTTCCACATGTATACAAATCTATGTATTGTATAGTTGATATAACAGTGACACAAAAACTCCATACACTAATTGAAAAACTCAAGAGATTAGGGAGATCTGAACTGCAATAAAAATGAAGATTCTATTTTATTTTAATTATAATACTAGTGTACACAGCTCATGACACAGAGATCCATTGTGTTCATATATCATACTTAACCTGGTTAAAGTCATAGCAGTTGCTGTACAGTGCTATTATTAGTAGTTAGAACTATGTAATGGGAATATATTAAATGATACTCAGCCACATTTTGAAATAATCCATTATTTCATAATATATAAAGTAGTCACAAACATGATTTTACATATTTATTCTTTATTGTATTGCACAAAGTATCTACGCAATTCAGGGACATCACAATATTCCCTGAAAACCAATTGCTCTAGCACAACCTCTTCTGAGCATTGTAACTAGTTGGTGCTTCCTTCTAAAATGCAAAAGAATCCATCACACAATTTTAGACATTTGTCAATATTAATAACTGAAAGGACAACGTTAAAAGATCAAAATATGGATTTTATGTGAATGCACACAAATATACAGTTTATACTCAGATTCTCAAAAAAAAGGAAAGAAACAACAGTTCTCTGGTGCAATCACAAGAGTTTCTGTTTGTAGAAGTTGTTAAAAGTGTAATGTGCATAGAAACAGATTTCAGCTCATAAAATAATGCAGTTTTAACTTCACTTTATTTCTTCAGATTGTCTAGTACTGAAAATGTATTGGCATAAGAGCTTTCCCAGGAATTGCCCTTAACTTCAGTGGCACCAGTTTGTATTGGCTACACATTCTTAATAGTTGAACAGAAAAAGCCATTCCCATTTCAGCTTTAGAACTACACATTAACACTAAACAATAACAGTGCAGCCAGAATGAAAAACATTGCTAATATAATAATAACAACAATAGTTATAGTAGTACTAGTAAAAAGAATTTCATCATTCTGGGGAGTTACAAATAATTTTGAACTAATTATTATTACTTTACTTCATAAAACCTCTGCCTAGCATACATGGAATCTTTGAGAATCAAACACTTTCTGATTTTCAGAATAAGTTCAAATATTACGTTGACATCTCTTGTTTTAATGAAATATTTTAATACAGCTGAAAATTGTGTCATTAAAATATGTACTCATTTGAAAACATTTGCCATGCTAAAAAATATGTAAAAAAATAGTTTAAAGTCATTTGTTTTTAGAAAACATGTCAATTGCAAAAAGAACCAATTTTTATATACAAACAAAAGGCACAATCCATCCGAGGGTAAGCCTATTTCTTTTCCATTTATTCTCAATAGCTGAGATATTTAAATATTTACTTATTTTTCTCATTCAAATGAGTTGAGGCTTGACACCTTTTTATTAATAAGCAAAAACATTGGGAAACGATTGCAAAAATCAGTATGCATTAGATTGCAACTTTAATCGCTTGACATTGGATGGATGGTGTCTGTACATTTCAAATATATTTCTTTGAAGAAAACTGAGATGGCACAAAGCAGCAAGTTCTATGATTTGTTTTTGTCCATTACACTCAGTACTTCATCCAAAAGTGAGGGTCCGAGGTCAAGCTGCAAAGAAAGGAGGGGCTCTGCCAGGTCTGAAAGAGGGTCGTCTAATTTAGGCTGCATCTTGGTTTGATCACATGAAAGATGAGGGTTGTCAAGGAACTCCTCTGTTTGCCATTTGGTATATTGTTCTGAATGGCTAGTTGAATGGCTGTCTGTTCCATTAGTATAATATGATGCTGGCGCTTTCTGCTTCCATGTGATGTCATCTCTGTATATTTTCCCATTCTCCAAGTGTTTGCTCTTCTCCTGCAACTTTTCTTCCATTACCGGCTCACAACTATGCCTGGGATTCCTCAGGGGTCCCAACGAGTCCCGCTTTGAATTAAATGTCACTGGTGACAACAAGGGCAACATAAGGGCTTGAGAACCACCGATGGCAGGAAGCGATATGGCATTTTTAAGGACGGGAGAAGGAGTTTCAATAAACACTGAGTCAGAAGTGCTGTTTGCCCTTAGGAATTCATTGCATCCTTCATATTGGCTGGCTGCTGTTTCTCCCTCATTTCCAGGTAGAAGCTCATAATTTCCTTTCAGAAAAGAGATGTCTCCAAACACATCATGTTGTCCTTCTTTCCCAATATGAATTGTGTGGCGGAAGTCACCCAAAGGTGGACTGATCATATCAGGAGACAAAATGTCCCTCAACTTGAATTTCTTTCCTTTCTTATTATTGTCAGCTTTCAAGTAGATGGGTGTCTTGGCTGGCATCTTTTGACAATATGAGGAAAGAGAAGACTTTGTCTTCCTTGTTAAAAAAAGGGGGTTCAAAATACTCTAGGCGTACAAATTCTTTTTCTCCAACAACTCCTTTATGTATAGTATAAATCTATGTTACATTATTGATAGCAGCATCATTTATAAAAACATTCATATAACTGCCACTGATTCTGTCTCACAAACAAAATTTTAGAAGCTGGGTTGTTTTTATGTATAGTATGTTTCTTCAAGGTGACTGAGGCAGCTAGAATGCTGTGTTGTTTTCTCTCCCAACCCTGTAAAATAAAACAAAAAAAGCTTAGTATTTACTGTCTATAATGTATTCAATCTCTATTGCAGAAACAATAAATGGTACTTTTAATAGTTCTGGCATGATTAGCTCTGTGAAGTAGCGTTTCTTCGTTAAGCAAGATAAAAAAAATCTAACTAAGAGCTAACTAGCCTTTTTTTTCTAACTTGGCTCCCTGGACATAGTTACCAAACATAACTATCTTAATAGATTTACTATTTTGGATTCTCGTTTTTTTGTTCTACCATGGAATGGAATTCTTATGTTTAGCGCTCATACCTAAGGACATTCGACTCATCCAGATGATTAGTTCAAATACGGGTCTAACTTCCTATTTCTATAATCTGGCAAATTCTCTTTCAAGTATTATTTCATGCAGAGAGTTTAATGAGTTGGGGTGGCTGTCCTGGTTTGTGTGGTATATGTGTATGCACATCAACATACAGATGCAGAAAATTCAGGCTGCAAGTGGAGATTAAATATAAATATTGAAATCATAATCTTAGTATTAAAACTGTAGTTTCAAACCTTGTTGACATGTTTTGTTCCTATACAAATTTGCTTTTAGCAGCTGGCTTCCAATTTTAGGGCAAAACAATTTAACAAAATGAAACCCTGATTAAATTATCAGTTAAAAGCCACCCATTGAGATCTAGACTTGTTATAGTAACCAGTTGAATAATAGCTTCCTCAGCAAACAAGTAGATGTGAAAAGATGCGAAAGCAGATTTCAATCAAGGATTCAAATTAACTTACTATTCCGAATTTAACATATTTCATAAAGAAGACACACGCTAAGTAATGGTTATTCTAATACATACAAAAGTATAAGCAGCTCTTCCCATAATAAAATGAAGTAAAGGGAGGCACTTAAAAAAAAGAAATAAAAAATTACCAGAAATATACAAAAATGTAGTCCAATTATATAACAATAGAAAAAGAAATAACTGAATATTCTAAATCAGAAGTCCTTAAATTTCACAACAACACAGTCCTATAAAATTAAAACATGATTCTTCAAAATTCTCAGAATGTTGCTCTTAACTAAATATATAGTAAATAACTCATTTTCAAATATTAGAAACATAAGAAAGAAAAATATGCTGAAACTAAGAGTAACCTACCATGGGGAAAAGGAAAAAAATGTAACTTTGTAGGATTGAGTGAAGCCAACTGCCTTCAAGAAGGAACTGTATTGTGAAAAGCAAGGGAAAAGAAAATATTCCCAACAATTAAATGAGGAAAAGATCCAAATGGCTTTCACAACAAGTTATCATGATAACCAGAGAGAGGATGAAAGCCTTGAGCAATGAGATAGAGGCCTGCACAATGACTGAATACAGGCTTTTATCTTCAAGCAAGAAAGAATAAGAAAAGCTATGTAAATCAAGAATGTCAATAAACAGAGGAATATAACCAGAAAACGGAAATGAGCGCTCTTTTAAGAGAAATCACAGGAAAATATACCTAAATAGGTAGAACAGGAATGCTCTCAAGAGTAAGGATGATCTGACAGAACAAATGAGATTAAAGAAAAGCAGAAATTGGAGCTCAGGAACAGATACCGTAAATATGTACATGTACTGAAAATGCAAATAGGAGATTAAGGAGGAATGCAACAAAAAAAATAGATAAGATTATGGAGGATAAGGTTATTTCTGTAACAGCAAAGACTGGAACAGTTAGGCAATAGTTTTTCTAGTAGTAATATGTGAAAGACGAACACTGAAAAATAAGAGAAGAAATAGAAATGTCTTTAAATTATGAATTTGAAGTCAAATTCTGAAAATAACAAACTTTAAGAAGAATCAATCAATCATGCAAAGGTCCCTCATGATATATTTAAGATTGCTTGAATTGGTTTGTTAAGGTTTGTTAAGAGTATGCCTGCACTCTTCATGTTCTCAGATCTGATTATTATTCCTACAGTTAAAAAGCAGTAAAAAAAAAATACATGGTTGCTTTTTCTGTCCTTGCTTCCCACAAGGATAAAAAAAATCCAAAATATACCACAGATATTATTTCATCTTTTGAAAAAAGTTGGATGGTAATCCGTATTGAAAATAGAAGGAAACATAATCTGTGGCCCTCTGGGCTTCTGTAACTTCAAGCTGAAAAATGTGCTAAGGAAAAGAATGTTGAAGAGATTAGTCCTCTTTGTCTGATATGCCTGTTAGCTAAGGGCCTGATAACATACTCTAATCTAAAAACAACAACAACAACTGTTTTTCAATGGGTAAGAACAAAGTTATGCTTCCATTGTTTCCTGTGAGGATTTATTTTATTGTTTTCAAAAATGTTTAAAAATCATAGTCTATGCTAAATTTTCTGCAATTTAAGTGGTAGGCAGCACTCCACATAGACTACTACCCGATTGCTTGCAGCCTTGGGCAAAAAATCAAGTAGCTGATCAAAAATACCTAAATCATATACTTATTTAAGGGACAACAGTTTAGAATCAAAATCATGTCCTTATTCTAATTCATTTTGATTTTTACAAATCATTTATAGGGTAAAGAAATAGATCTCTAGAGATATTTCTAGAGATATTTGGAATAAAAATCTTTCTAATCAAATGCATAAAGCAGTAAAAATATCCTACCCTGGTTCTACTCTAAATGCTCAGAATTTGAACACAACAGCTTAAAGCAGGGGTGTCAAACTGCCGGCCCACGGGCCGGACATGTCACTAGGAAACCATGCCCACCCCATTGCCGGCAATGGGGAAAAAGCTCCGATACATTGAGCGACGTCACATGACATCGTGGGTTTGACATGTCTGGCTTAAAGTATAACACAGGATCCAATCTGGGTCAGACACCGGGACCAGATGTTTAGTCTTCTGAATTTTCGGATTCGTACTGGAGCCCATCCTCAGGGAACTTCTCAGGAACTGAAAACGTGGAAAACTAAACCTCTGGTTCCGGTGACCGACCCAATTTGGATCCTGCAAAATTATCCTGCTATATATATTTGCCTCCATTCTTAAGCATAACACAATCCACATATCTCTTATCCTGAAGATGCCTCTCTGAGCCCTCAAAATATGTGACTGGAAAAATATGTGTGCATTTAAACGTGTGTATTTAATAAGCATTTAATTTAAGAGCCAAAGTGACACAGTGATTAGAATGCAGTATTGCAGGCTAACTCTGCCCATAGCCAAGAGTTTGATCTGATTGGCTCAAGGATGACTCAACCTTCCATCCTTCCAAAGTCAGTAAAATGAGAAGCCAGATTGTTGGGAGCAATATGCTGACACTATAAACTGCTCAGAGAGTGCTGTAAAGCAGTGCTTTTCAACCCATGGTATATGTATCACTGGTGGTACTTGAGCACCTGGTGGTATGCGTATGACGGGTTGAAAAACACTGTAAAAAAGTGTAAGTGTAGAGGGGAATGAGCTAAAGCGGCTGCAGTGCTGCACAGGCCTGTGGGAGAGTCAGCTGGAGCTGCGGTATTGCCGGGGCTCTGCTGAGCGCCCAGGATTGGTGCATGGCTCAAACTGATTGGTGCTTCCAGGAGCAGTACGCAGCCTGGGGGAAAGAAGTCAGCTGGAGCTGCACTGAAGAGAAAAGGAGGAGGAGGGGGGTTAAAGGAGAGGATATAAAAGGAGGAGGTTTTGGCGGGAAAGGAAGAGAAAAAAAGACAATGGGGAAAGAGAAGGGGACGGAGGAGAGGCTTCTTTGAGACAAGCAGAGGGAGAGAAGGGGATAGAACAGTGCAGAGATTAACAGGCACAAGTTTCCCAGTAAAAGTGTGGTAAGTTGGTGTACAGATAGTCCTCAACCTATGACCACAATTGAACCCAAAATTTATGTTGCTAAGTGAGAAATTTGTTAAATGAGTTTTGTCCCATTTTATGACTTTTCTTGCCACATTTGTTAAGTGAATCACTGCAGTTCTTAAATTAGTAACGCGGTTGTTAAGTGAATCTGGTTTCCCTATTGACTTTGCTTGTCAGAAGGTCACAAAAAATGATCACATGACCCTGAAACAGTACAACCATCATAAATATGAATCAGTTGCCAAGCATCCAAATGTAAATCATGTGACCCTGGGGATGCTGCAACGGTCATAAGTATGAACAATGGTCATAAGTCACTTTTTTCAGTGCTGCTGTAACAGTCACTAAGTGAACTGTTGTAAGTCAAGGACTACCTGTACTTTATCACTTTTTTCCTTTTTTTTGGTAATCAAGTTTTTGACACATTGTTAGGCGACTGGTGGTACTTGAATATTGCCATATCTTCAAAGTGGTACAAGGTGAAAAGGTTGAAAAGTCCTGCTGTAAAGCACTATGGAGCAGTATATAAGTCTAAGTGCTATTGCTATTTAATTTAACAAATTAACTGTTTGTGACAGATTGACTTATGGGAAAAGCTCACCTTTTGTCTTTATAATGTTGCAAAGTTTGTGTCGTAGCAGTAGAGGGTAGATCTGAAAGAAAAGAAAAGGCAAAATTGAAATAATATTATACATGATAAACGTGTATTTTTTTAAATACACATGTCCCTTTTATATTTTTATAATCCTCTCCTGTCTCTTCAGTGCTTCTTCCATTGACTTATTTCAAATCATTTCATGTGAACCAATGACAGGTTTTATACAACAATATGAACATTAATTATCTTATAGATTATGTAAGGTTCACTAACTGATTAGGAGAAAATTTCATTTGAAATACTGAAATCAGTTATGAAGTCCACACTTACAAAACTATAGTGACAATGACAATTTAGAACACAGCTAGATAACAAAAGCTACGTTACTCATTGTTTAGATTTACACAATTCTTTTCCAAGTTTGCAACAGAATGTGGAAATTTAGAAATAAGGCAAGCACCTAAAAAGAAAAGACTTTAACTATTAGTGTGATCTAGGTAAGTTTGAAGTTAGTCATGTTGACCATTTAAAAATATTTATGGTATTCTCAGTTTGTAAATTTCAGTTACATCTGTGGGATTTATTTTAAAATAGCTATGCTTAGACTAACTTTCCTTAAATCTCACTTTGAATGTCTTTTATTGTAATCAATAGGCTTGAACCTTTATTTCATTAATGAAACCATCTGCGTGGGGAGAGTTGCAAGCATTATTTTAAATAAATAATTGAACTGGCATGTCTTTATCTCTGTCTTTTTCTCTATCTCAAGTGAAGCAGACAAGCAGTCATTAGAAAGAAATACTATATGTATAAATATTTAATGTTTTTATTCTTCATTTAAAAAAAACAATCAATTTATTTTTAATATTTAGATATTAAAATTATAGAGAATATGAGGGTTGCAGCCTCAAGAATTTTTTGCCATATAATCCAAATATGTAAGACTGGAGAATATATCAATAAATAAAATTTATGAATTATAAATAACCTAGTTTACACTTGGATTTTCTTTTGCTAGAGTCCCCATATATGATTTGTGAGCTGCTATTCAACCTACTGTGGGAAATTTACAAGTTTGTTGATGGATTTAAGGTAAACATGAGCAGAAATTGGTATAAATGTTATGAAACTGGAATGGTGAGAGTTGAACTTTTTCAGTAGGCTTGTGAGTTTTTCCATTTACCCATTACAAATTGGATAGGCCTGAAAATTATGACTTTGTAGAGTTTCCTTGCCCAACATCAATAGTTATTCTTCAAATGTTATGAGATTAGTATAAATGTTTGTGTAATAGCTGCCAGGAAAGGACACTAGTACTGTAAGGCTATTGTGGAAAACTGTGTGCATATAAATCTGAGAAACCTGTGCAAATAATGGCTGGTGCAGAAAGCATGAAACCAGTTTTATATCTTCAAAAACGCAAGAAATAACATCACACTAGATTCAAAATATTGCATTGAATTACTGAAAAGACAGGCAAGAAAATACACGCAAACCATTATCTTTAAGCTAGTTTATTGCTTATATTTTACATAAGGCAATGTTTACTCTGTATATTAGCCTTGGAGGTTTAATTCAGTAATCCCACCTCTGCATGCCACATGTATCTTGCACTGATCTATGTTAGCCTTTGTAGCACAGAATTGCCTTTAAAAATCCAAATATAGCAGTTATATGTGTGTCTCTCTCTCTCTCTCTGTGTGTTTGTGTATGTGTGTACAATATGTCAAAATATGACATGATGATCACAATTAAAAAAAAATAGTAAGAAAGTAAAATGAGCAAAAATGCATAAATTTGCATGGCAGTATATAAAAATTCACCTGTAGTATTAATTTTAAATTATCCATAGCAGAGGTAACTTATTACCATAATTAAACAAGGGAGGCCAAATATGAGTTGACCAATTGTTAAGTAAAGGGTTCTTCAAAATGTTTTGTTGAATTGTTAATTTTGCTGGTAGTATTTTCTGTGTTTTAAATACAATTTATCCCTGAATGATAGATGATGTACTTTATTTTTCCATTATTTTTCGACAGTAAATTTGGCAATTTACACAAAGCCCATTGTGCCATATTGATGGTAATCCAAATGGTTCATTAGCATTAATGGATTTCATGAAGCTATACATTTTCCCTTTCCTCAAAACCTTTGATCAAATTTTGGTTAATCAAGAGAATTAACGAAATGGAAATTGTCACCATAGATGCCAATATGTACTAATGTTATAACATATCCAACGCTAATCCAGAAAGACCTTGATAAATATAATAGATATTTGAGTGGTTGTAGTATCATCTATGAATTCCTGAATATTTTGCCAAAATATATTTGAAGAGAATTTTGTATCAAAAATGACTTTCAATCTCAATCACTAACAACAAATCTCAAATTCTCTTTCTGTACCATTTATAGACTTTTTAAAAAGGTTGTTACTTTCATTTAAATTTTGGGAATAATAGTAAAGACATTTCAAAAACTATGAACAATCTTAATTGATAAGCTTTCATAAATATAAGAAGAAACAGCAATACAATCTTACATAATCTGACCGGGTTGGAACCTGTGATTAAGTCTTCGGCAAAATGAATTTAATAAGGTTAGGTTTCTCATCAATAATAAAATCTCTTAATCTATGTTTCCATTCCTTTAACACTGCACATTTTAGTTAAAATTCATCTACATATTTAAACTGTGGGTGATTATAGAATGAGAGGAGAAAAGGCTAAAAATATTTTTGACCTTTTCCCAACTTTTAATATATGTTTTTTATACCTGTCCATTATCAAATCGATAATACTGTTCTAACAGAAAGAGTTCAACTTGTACTAACTCAGTGAACATATTTTGAGTTCTGAATATATATAAAAGTATCACATTATTTCAAATTTAAAAAACCAATTTGTTTTTTAAAAACAACTCTGTAAACAATTTCTTTGCAATGTAAAATATCAAATAATATAAAGTGAATTGGAAGCACTTGAAAAAGGAACTGCATTTTAGGAAATGAATAGAATAGAACAGAACAGAACAGAACAGAACAGAATAGAATAGCTATTCTATCTAGTACTTATGAAAATGAAGATAAAAATTAAATTTTGTTTTAAATGCAGCCAAACCTGTTTATAGTTGTTCTTAAACAGCTAAATCCAACTAGACTAAATACATCTTTGAAATTCTTTGTCAATGTTGACTATGAAAGTTATTCATCTGAGTCATATTTTTACAGTTTGGATGGAAAATGCAATAGTCATTTGCAATCACACTACATTAAGTTTTTTTTTAATGAAAATCATGAAGCTTCTTATTCATTTTAATAATCCCTGTTAACATTTCTATAATGAGATGAAACAAATTGGAGGGATATCCTTGTTTAGTAACCAAATTTATTTATTTATTTTTTTTAAAAAAAATCTGCTCTATTAATCTTTACTGCTTATGCCAAAGTTTAACAAAAAAATTATGTCCGAATTTCCATTTTAAACTTTTCTGAAGAACATAATGTTCATATAGCACAATATACCCAAACGACAAAAACACATTTTTTGTTGGGCATTGTTTATTACTGATCCTTACATGTGTTGGAAAATTGCTATAGATAATTTCCAGTTTAGTTTGCCCAGCACACTCCCAATCAATTCCCACATCCAGATTACAGCAAGTGCACATGCCACTCAGCACAGGTAGCATAAATACAGCTTGATGTTTATTAAACATCAGTAAACGCCAAATACTGTATGGATAATAATACTGTGGGAATTAGCATCAACAATCCCAAATGGAGTGGCCGTGGTTTATTCCAGGTTTAATCTTTTTTATGTACATAATGGCAGCAAAATAGAGATGGAATATATGGGACAGTAGGAATCCCTCCTCTATTTTGCACCATTAAAGAAACAATTTGATGGGTGGGGATGATGTATCCAACAATAGATTGTATGGATGAATCACAGAAGGCTGATTCAACATTTTCATGGTTGGGTGCCGCTTGGCAACTCCATCTATGTTAATCTTTTATATAATTAAAGGTTAATACCCTAAATATCCCAAGTAA